>NC_056739.1:826439035-826609035 GCF_019279795.1 Protopterus annectens
CATATGCAAGGTAATTTTCAGTTGGTTATCTTGAAAACTTTAAGGCATTATGCTGTACATGCTTGTGAAAGCAGGTATAAATAAGTTTTAAATGTACTACGGAATGCGGTTTGTTAAATGAGAAATCGTTTTAAATGTTGTTGGTTTACGTGGAAAGTTGCTTCTGTGCCCTGTATCCTCTAATGTTTGTAAAACATGGCATGAAAACAGATTATAGCAGGATGACATTCTTCACTTTCTACCAATTATACATATGCATTTAGCTCCTTTCTTCAAGGAAATAAAGTCAGATCTGGAAAACTTGTGGTGGTGGTGGTGGTTTAGTTGACCCCTACCACCATGTGTGGTATTTTTTTGGCTCACTTGGTTCTTCTATCTATGTGTGCCCCATCCCCACAATTCTGTTATAGTGTCCTTTGAGGCACTATTCATTCTTGTTGGAGAAAAACATGCTTCAGAAACCCAGAAGGTATATAACTGCTTAATTTACTTTCTACAATCAGGCAAACCACAGTCTGCAATGATTCAACAATACTGTGCAGCTAATGGCTTGTGATGTGTTTCTTTTTCTTAGATTTTCCTGTCAGTTCTTGGACTACTTGCATGTATTGATTGCCTGTGATTTACTTTACGTACTTCTTCCTATTACTGTATGGAAGCATGTTAATGATACGTATTAGTTTAACTGACAATGCACTGCATGTTTTAAGTAATACTAAAGGATTTTTATTAACCATCTGTCCTGATCTGCTGTCTTTCTTCATCCCTTGTAATCAATCTTTACAACATGAGCTATGATTTCTCTTGTACTTTCAAGAAACACATATATTTTGCTCCATCCTTTTCTCTTGCTGCTTTATGCCCTGCAGATAAAACTTTTATTATATTTTGATTAGATTACCAGTATTACAACTAAATTTATAACTATGTTTGCATGTGGTTTCCTAAATTAGATTCCATACTAATGCAATACTGGGAAATTGTGTGAACCAATGCAGAAAATTCATTCAATCAAGGCTCAGCATTAGGGTCCCTTCTATTCACTTCCTTCAGAAATGCCATGGAGAGACTTTGTGAATCAGTCAAGTCTGTGTAACATGGAAATCATGCAAATATTCCTTTTGTTGATATTACTTTATCTTGCAGGTTAAGTCACAGCAGAGCTTTAACTCTTTGCAGCCTCTAATACTAAGATAAAGCAGCATTTTAAATCTTTGTAGCCTTTATTATTAATCTGCAGTAGAGGTTTAACTCCTTGCAACTGTGGCAGAACTGCATTTCAGTGCCAGAAAGAGAAAGACAATGTTTTTTTCAAGCAGATACCATGCTATAGACAAATCCATTGCCTAATCTCCTATAGGCTAACATCCTTAATATCTGCCCTTTCAGTGAGTCAAGAATTACTGGATTACTCAATAACTATCGCAACTTAACTGTCTTGGGGAAAGAAAAAAACAGACAAGCAAAGAATTAGAGCACTTTTACAGAATCAAAGCATTCTTTTTTTCTTTTGTACATCACTCCACTACAGTCAAGTACTTATTTTATTCTCTTTTTTAATCAACAGATCACCTCAATAAACAACTTTAATATGGTAGGCATACTTGAACCTGCATAAAGTCGAAATTTTGGAATTGCCTCTCATTGCATAGATTAAACTGGTCTGGATTTGAAAATTCCCATCGTCTTTACACTTACAGTTTAGCAATTCACTACTCAGAGCATCAGAACGTCTAGTATTGGCCAATATAGTAACCTGATATAAACCTATTTATATGCTCAGATTCTCCTGTTAATATAATACATATACTGCTAAAGCCTCAGCTAGATTAGGGGTTGCATGTCACTTAAACTAGGTAGGTACAGCCATGAATAATCTTTTTACTAATTTAAGGTCCATTACAAGTGGGCATGGATTTCAGGATGTGAAAATAAACATTTCACAACTCAAAGATGTTTAAATATAATTATGGTACATCCTAAAGTTACATGATGTTGCACAGCAGTGCCTGCTCTTACCTACTAGAATTTAACTTTTTTCACTGGAATATATAGTCTAAACATTTATTGCTAGTCAGTAGATGGTAAGTGTATTAATACCCATACTATCAATTGTTCTTCACTTTGTTGCATTGACTTTTTTTGTTTAAGTAGGTGCTTTTCTCAAAGACTCTCCACTTGAAATGGAATCTTCACATTTTGATGTTCCTATTTATGAAATTTTAATAAAGAAACAAATAAATGATTGCCCTGATTATAGTTTTATGGGTTCAGGCCTGTCTGAGCAGAACTGTAACTAGGGAAGGGCTAAAGGGGGGGGGCATGATTAGCAGGTGTTCATAGGCCAATGCTCAGTACCTGCATTTATTCATGAAGCCATGACAATGTCACAGTTTCATAAATGAATGCCAATACTGCCTTCACATCTGTGGTTTTAGATCAGTGCAATTCATATCCATGGATTAAGATCAGTGCAATTCATATCAGCGGATTAAGATCTGTATGATTCATATCTGTGGATTATGTTCAGTGTGATTCATATCTATGGTTTAAGATCAGTGTGATTTGTATCTGTGGTTTAAGATCAATGTGATCCATATCAGCAGATCAAGATCAGTATGATTCATACCTGTACATTGAGAACAGTGTGATTCATATCAGTGGTTTAAGATAAGTGTGATCCATATCAGCAGATAAAGATCAGTGTGATTTGTATCTGTGGTTTAAGATCAGTGTGATCCATATTAGCAAATTAAGATCAGTAGGATTCATACCTGTGCATTGAGAACAGTGTGAGTCATATCTGTAGTTTAAGTTCAGTGTGTGCTAGTAGCTAGACCAAGGTGTTTGTTAAAGTTTTTTTACCTCAAGTTTCGCTCAACGGGTGACATTCTGGGGAACTGCTCTGGCTACAGATGACCTAGCTATGTCTCAGCATCTCAGAGAAAAAGTGCAGATCCAGTCTCATATGTGGTATCTCCTGGTATCTTGCATTATGCTTTCTTTGATTCAAGCTACTAAACCAAAATTAATTTTCATAACTAGCAGACCAATTGACTACAAGAAAAAATATATAATCATAGGTCCCCAAAATGCTTCTTCTATCCTCATACCATAAAGCAACAAACACAGCAAAGAACACAGCTTCTGTATTTTTGGGATTAAACACCGGGAGTCTTTCTCTCCAGCCATAAGTGATTTAACTACTTTCCTGGAATCCAAAAAAAACTTATAAAACATAACCAAAACAGCAGAATACTGTTGTTTTGTAAACTCCAGGAAAACGTATCCATTTTAAACATGCAGATTAAAAAAACAGCATTGGCTACAGTCTCTTCTAAGGAAACCTCAACTAAAACCACCTAAACATGGCTTTAAATTTTTTTTTGTTTTCAGCTGTTTATAGAATCAAGAGCCCCGGTGACTTTCTCTGTTCCTACAGGAAAACATTTTCTACCGCAGCACATTTCTAATTAGGACCCTGTCACTTTTCAAAGTACTTGTGCCTACTCCTCCATTAACTAATAAACATCTCTGTATCATATACCCAATTACTTCTCAGTCAAAGCGTATTTGAATCTCTTCAGCATTCTGCATACATAAGCATTTTCTGTTTCATTTTCTTAAGAACATTGATGATATATTCTTTTTTAGTGATGTCTGCTTTATCTTTTTGTAGATTATGTTGGGTACGCTTGAAATAATTCCTAGTGGGCCAGTGCTCTACTCTGGTCAAAGAATACAAGAAAAATAAGCAAAAATAAAATATGCTGGGATTTAGAGATCTTCAAGATGCAGATGATGAAGCATATGTTAACAACTAATTAAAAAAAAAAGCACAGAGTACTAATCACCCACACAAATTTATAGTATCTAGATTAAGTGCTTATGTCCAAAGTATTAGGCCTTCATCAGAATAATGAGTGCTAAACAACATACACTTATACAAGGGATAAAAATTTAATGACTAGATAATTAACAGACTTACAAATTCAAGTAATGACTATTTAATAGCAAATGTATAATATGTACGTATATGTAAAGTTAAAAATTTGTGTGAATACTCCATATTACAAGAATCTTAAAACACAATTTTTAATTATTTTTTCTGTTTTACATTTATTTACCAGAAAGAATCCGGAGCAAATTGCCCATTTTCAGTAGCGGCCCTAGGAGAAAAGCTCCACACAATACAGCAACATACATAGTACTAATGTACTTAAAAATATACACACTAAATATGCATAGTGAATTATTCTAGAGAAAAATCATCATACAGGACAATGTTAACAACATAGGAATGTGCAGATACAAATATATGTAAGAAATACATGCAAAAATATGCATAAGAACTTAGCCACAGAGAAAAGAGTGGATAGTAGATAGAAGGAAAATAAAACCTTAACCCCTTTAGGAATCATTGTAAGATCAAGTGTAACACTTGAGAAATAGACAAACAAGTGTCTGTGTGTATATATGTGGAATAAGTGAAGAAGCCTTTGTGTAGTACTTGGAGTAGAATAAAATACTGAACTTGTGGAGGTTATCCTGGGTCTGAACAGGTGCAGTTCCAGAGCTGGTTAAGTAGGACCGGAGAAGGATTTTAAAGTTATGTTTATTATCGAGAATCCGGATTTCTAGATGAAGGGTGTTCCATATTTTTGCAATGGCACTAGAGCTACCAGAACTATTCCTGCTTATGGAAATTTCAACTAGTGCTTTATTGGTGGATTTTAGAAGACAATTGTTAGTGTAGTGATTTAGTAGGCCTTGTAGTGACGGAGTCTTTTTGGGGTGGTATAGGATCTGATATGCAATTGTGAGCTGGTTATAGGTCAGTAAGGTTGGTATTTCCAGCCAGGATAGTTGTTTCAGTTAGACAATGGTGGGTCCTGAAAGCTGAGTCATAGCAAACATTTCAGTTTTGTTATAACCGCTGGTTCATTTGTTTAAGTCTCCTTTATTTTGGTTAGTTAGTATGGGGGGAACCATAGAGAAGAGTAGAGAGTAGGTGTTTTTTTATGATGGTGGCTCTACTGTTATTGATGAGTTAGTTTTTGCATCTGTAGAGAGTGCTCAGTTTTTTATGGACTTTTGTTATTGTTTGTGCAACATGTTTGTGGAATTTCATGTTGTTATCTATGATAACTCCTAATAGTTTGGTTTCTGAGACTGGTAAGATGAGGGTATTGTTTGAGGAGATTATTTTAAATGAGGGAGTGGGGTCTGTGGCTTTTGAGAGATGAAATAGCATTAGTTGTGTTTCTTTAGGGTTTAGTATTAGCTGAGTCGGATAACCACGTTTCTATACCAGTAAAGGATTCTTGGGTAATTTTTTACAGAAGTTGAAAAGTGGGGGGCAGAGCAGATAGGTGTGGAGTCATCAGAATACTGGACCAGACTGGAATGGAGGATGACTTTGTGAAGGTCACTGGTAAATATTGTAAAGAGGAGAGGCCCAAGGATTGATCCTTGTGGTGCACCTTAGGTTATTGGGAGGAGAGGAGTTAGAGAGTTTTGCCTTACTACGTCTTGTTGATGGTTAGATAGATAGTTTTTGAACCATAATTGTTTGGAATTACTTAGGTTCAGTTTTGAGAGTACATTTAGGAGAATGGAATGGTGATGGTGTTGAATGCTTTAGACAGATCAAGAACGATAGTGGAGACCAGCTTACCGTTGTTCTGTTGTTGATTTACACTGTTGGAAAAGCTTATAAGGGCTGTGGTGGTGTTGTGATTGGGTTGCAAAACCATGTTGTGTCTTGGCCAGAAGATTATTAGTTAGGAGATTGTTTAGGATTTGAGAATTTCTCTAGAAGTTTTGATAGGGGATAGTATGGCGATTGGTCGGTAGTTAGATAGTTCAGTTGAGTTGCCACCTTTATGAAGTAGTATTATGCATGAAATATTCCAGATATTGGAATGCATTGTCCAGATATTGATCTATTTATTAATAGGGAGACAGGGTAAGAGATGACCTTTGCTGTGATTTTGAGGTATTCCGCTGGGAGTTTGTTGGCTGATAGGGTAGTGGGTTTAAGTTTTATCAAGTAGTTATAAATTGTTTTGGTAGGAACTGGTTGCATGGAGAAGCAGTTTTGATCTATTGTTGAGGTGATGAGATTAGGATATGTTGTGGGTGAAGAGGTATTTGTGAGGTTTAGAATGGATTTGGAGAAATATTGGTTAAACTGAGTGACAGTATTGTCTGTGGTGGTATCAGTATTTGAGAGTGGAGCACTGGTTTTCCCTGGTTGTAGGATTTTATTGATAGCTGCCCAGACTTTTTGAGGGTTAGATTTGTGTTTTGCTTGGATGTCTGAGTAGTGATTTTTTCTTATCCATTCTTATTTGTTTTTTGGGCTTGTTTCAATTGATTTAATATTAAGTTTGTAGACATAAAAACATGAATGAATGGATAAAACGTACAGCTAAAGTGCAAATACTGCTTTTAATTTTAAAATACTGCTAATAGTGACTGTTTCATTTAATCCCAGATAAACAGTGTCATTAGTCCTAAGCTACCACTTCAATTCCTTGAATTTTAGGAAGTCTCAAATGGTCCATCTCTCTGCCCAAGGTCAACAAGATTAGTAATTAAACATGTCAGTGAATGACTGTCATGTTCAGCTATGTGTTTAAATAATGCATTCCTCGGACCTTTCTTCTGTATATTATAATAATATTGGTAAATTCATGTCCATAAGCTACACTTTGTTTTTCCTATATAGAAGCACAAACAGGTTTGACAATTAGCTAGACAGATAATATGTTTACTGCCACAATAATACTTTTTAGATATTTTGAACTCCCCAAAATTGTTGAGGTGCATGTTTTTAATTTTATAAGGATATCATCAATAAATAGCTCATCATTTGTAGCAACAGATAAGCCAAATTACTTGGCTAAATGCCTTTAATAAAAGCATGTTTTAGGCAGTAACACTGGTGAAAGTGTTACCTTCCCTAGGTCTTTAAAATTCATTTGATTTATTTCCAATCTTAGAGTGAACAAAAAAGTACATAATTCCATAATTATTGCTCAGAAAATGGCAGACGATAATACAATATCCTACTGGAGAGAGAACATTCTTGAACAAGGCTTTAATAAACAAGAAGAGCACAATAAGCAACATGGCCTCCATTTCATGGTAATGTACTAAAGCACTGTGAAGCACAGATAAAAAATATCAAAATTGCTGCCGTAACAAGACTAAACAAATCAATCAGTCAATCAACCAATCAATCAAACTGAAGTAATAATCAAGACATATGGAGAGTAGATTTTTCAAAGATTATCCCTTGTGTGGAACACACTTCCTATCTGTGTGCAACAAAGCTCACTTGAAACCCTATTTAAATGTAACTTGGACTAGAGGATGGGAAATCAGAAAGCTATCCCTAGTCTGGCACCCATACCCCTAATGGACAGAGGAAGCCTATGAATTCCAGCAATATTTTGGTAAATTTGGATTAAGTTTGGCTAAGCTTAAAATGTGTCTTGGGACGATAGCCTAGTAACTACCTATAAATCTATAATGAAAGTAACTGCAGTGGCAATTACACTGACTGCCCATTTCTTTTCCCTCATTAAGCATAGCTCTTCAAAAGTGATTCAGTTAATGAGTGTTGAGGTAAAAATGAATGAACAAAATTAACTGCATTACCATCAGCACTAGTTACAAAGATTTGTGTGTATGTCTGAGTGTCTGGCAAATACAGAAATATAAAAAATGAACAAACACAGGAATCTGTCTAGTTCCAACCTCAGCACCATGAGTGTTGAGTAAAAAAATAAAAAAACAAAGAAACCACTGGTCTTGAAACTTTGTAGAAAAGCAAAAAATACGCATAAAAAAACTTTTAACTAAAATCAGAAGTGATTTTAGTTAAAAGTTTTTATGTGTATTTTATTCTTTTTTAATACCTGATTTTGGAATGTGGGTTGCGAATAGAGAGTTAGTGTTTTCCTTAACTAGGATTTAGTTTGATCTAATCAGTAGTAATGTGTGGGGGTGGGTACTTGTTGAACTAAAATGCACTTTTACGGCCCTTATTATACTGTTTGGTTGAATAAGCTGGTTTAAAATTAAACAATACGTACATTTTCCACATCTACTATTAAGTATATAAAATCTGATTTTTTGTTCCTGAGGATTGCTTGTCTGTGATGAGTAAAGGCTTGTTGTTTTGGAACACTACCTGATTTTCATGATTTTTGGAAATTATTATGATTCGCTCATCAACAAAGTTTTAAGACCACTAGTTTCTTTGTTTTTTTATTTTTGACAAACACAGAAAGAAACAGAATGTGTAATGGGGTTTAGTTGTAATGCTTTGCCTTTTGTGTGTTTAATATTACTGTTATGCTTACATGGTTTTGCTTAGATGACCTTCTCAGTGATTCCAGAACAGCAGCTATAACACGTATGGAGACATGCTTTGGGGGGGGGTCCATTATCCTTCATTTATGTGAATCTCAGGGGTCACCACTTTCTGATGAGAATAATCATACCAAAAGACATTAGGACAGGACTATCACACAATTACTTCTTGCTTAGAACAAATAACTCCGCTGATGAAGTACTAATTATAGATGCATCACTTCTGAAAGGGATCATAAAAGTTTTTTTGGTGTTTTCTCCCATCCTACCTACTGACCATCAAACCTCTCTCAGTGAGACCTGAGTTCATTTGCTCTCTTGTACTGGGAAAAATGCCAAGCAGGGAGGAAAGAGCAGAAGTGCCATTATCTTAACTATTTTGAGAGAGAGACTTGTGCCTCAGCTCATGCTCTCACAACTGCTGTCCAATTGCAGGAGGGTGACTCCCATTCCATGCCCATATTAATCTGGCTTCATCCAGACTGAGGCCCTATGAAAGTTGATCAGTGTCCCTGGACAGAGAACTACATGGTGTCACATCAGCAGCCCTGCCTCACACCAAACATGACCTGTAAAGGCATTTTTTCTAGTTATAGCCATGTCCAGGAACTGGTTGATGGGAGCGCCTCATTCTCCTAGTTATGACCATTGTTGTTATGTAAGCAGCAATGCAGTCTACCAGGTGCCACCATTGTGTCTCCCCAGGATGGGCAAGATAGTATCACCTCTCATACACACCATCCTTCACCCAGTCGTTACTCAAATACAGGTTAGTAGGAACATACTCACAGGTGCATCCTTCTGTACCACAAAGCTGGGCCTGACAGAAATGTCTTGCATAGCAAGAGTGTAGTTATAGGGTATTACAGCTGCAATTTTATTGGGAAAATGCACCCACTAAGTATAAACATAATATTTGCTGAAATGAATGATGTTGGGGCTACCAGTAAAAGTGATATGCTTGGAATCATAAATGAGATTATAAATGTTGCCATCCTTAAGGATTTTACTGATGTCACTTGTAGTTAAGTAGCCCCAGCAATAACCAGAAAGTTATATTTGCCAACCCGCTACTGTAATACAATGAGAAACACGTATCTATAAAAACACTTGGGTTACATATTTGTTTGGGAAAAGCTGTTATCACATAATGCATTTTTGGAAATAGAGTTATCATTTAGCGTAGTTAAAGAATAGATTTATTGTCATGCAGCTAACTAAGCCAATTATTTTAGAAAGGAATTCCAGAACTGATGATTTTAATCTGCACTGTTATATGCCTGGATAATAACATCTAATACTTCATCTTGGCTAGATGGGCTACAGGACATTGGGTAATAAACAGAGAACAATTTTAAGCCCTATCTTAAGAGATTTTTTTTCCAGAAGCTGCTGTTAGAAGACCACTTCCCACTCAATTGGAAACAGATCAGCGTACAAGGGGAGCAATTAAAAAGATTCTGAAAATTATACACTTATCAGTCTTAATTTTATCCCTAGAAAACCTTTTAAAAAATGTTACTGTTCTTTCTCCCACCATTGAGATCTTGTAACCATTTCAGCCTAGCTTTCTACCAAGAAAATCATACATTTCCAACCTATATCAATCATATGGCAATAGAATAGATGGTCTTGTGCTGGGATTATGTGATGATGTTATATTTCAGAACTTTAACATTCAGGAGCGTACTGTCTCACAGCTAAAAGCCAATAACATTTATTCTTATACTGAAAATGCATTGCAAATTGATGGAAAGGTAGGGCATTTAATGCACATTCAGGAGAGAAATTTTCCAGAAACGAAAAGGACTGTAAATGGTATACTTGGGGCTCTTACTTCAACCTGTTTTTATTTATCATATTAATGGTGTCTTTGCATAATCATACTTTAACATGGTGCTACAAACTTGCAGAAAAAAATATCCATTAACTGATATGAAGAATCTCACGTGGATAAATTAATAATATGGTTTTAGGATAACACGTGGATTTCAAATTTAAACTGTGTCAAGAAATACACATGGGAAATGAAACTGATCATCCCTAATAATAACATTAATACCATGGAATACTACAAAGACCTTGATATCATGGTTTCTTAAGATTTGCATTTTACTGCAAAGGTTCATAATACATGTCAGATTAATCCATTTATAATATAAATCCTGACTGTTACTAGTAAAGTTATGATGGAACCGCTGACTGGAAATATGAATGCATGTAACAGACACTGTTAAACCAGAATGTTAGATTTATAAATATAAACCAAGCCTTCAGCATCTTTTTCATTTTTTTTCTGAAGCTACTATTTGATCTTTTATCTTTATTGTTTGTCTGTGAAATGTAGTTTCTATGGTTATCCTGACAAAGAGGTTAGAAAGACAATTACACTGCTTTGGACTTAGTATGAACATATTTGTTCCCCTGGACACCTCCCCTTTATTCCTGTATTTCAGCTATATATCCTTCCAAGTCATTTACAGCACTGATCTGATACACTTTTCTCTTCTGTGTCCTCAGATAGCCACATCTAGTTTTATTTATAATATTCCAGCTGAGTAAAATGCCTTATCACTTCAGTTTAGTGCTCTGCCAGACTTGATTACTTCAAAGATTTCAGAATGTTTCTGTAGCAGATATAGTTTGCAGGTTTAATGGATTAATAAGGAGTTCTTATATTAAAAACCTTTCAGACAGAAAATCTAACTGTCCTTGGCAGTCCCTGGGTCTTGCTGTGGACTTTATACTGATATAATTATTTTTTTAAATAAATAAAACTGCTCCTTCTGTTACTCTTGTTCCTTTATATTGCAAAGAAAAATACTGGGCCAGGTTCCAAAAAGGTTGCTTTCTGTGTAAGTCTGTCCTGATTCTGAAGGACTTGCTCTTAGTGTAAGTAACTTACTTCCTGGTAAGGCCTATCTGTAAAAAGGATTACAATATGGCCCAAAGTCCACTAGACCTGCTTTCAGTGTAAATTGTCACTTGCACTGAGAGTAAATCTTTTGGAATCAGGCCCACTGTCTATGCAATCCATTCTTCAGAACCTATTTCCAGGTTCTGTAAAACACTATACATTTCATGTTATCACTGAAACCAACTACCTGTGTGTGTGTGTGTGTGTGTGTGTGTGTGTGTGTGTGTGTGTGTGTGTGTAGAGGGCATCAGACACACTGCCTTCTTTTTAATGATTAGAAAGGACTCATTGTTAGCTTTCAATTTTCATTTTTTGCTAGTGTCATTTCATTTTTCATGTATTTCAGAAGTGTCCTCCCCGCGGCCGAGTGACGTCTAAAGACATGCAGGTAGGTGCATGCATGAATGGGTGTGCCTTCTTTGGAGGTTGGGCATCTGGCTGGTAACTCGGCACTGTAAAAATCTACTGCCAATTATTAGCGGACTGGAGTTCCGCTGTGGCGACCCCTAACCGGGAAAAGCTGAAAGTCATTATTTAGAAAGTTATGTTAAGTTTTGTTGGCTTTTGATTTTAATAATATTTTCTAGTTAGCCTACAGTCTGGTTCATTTGGTTTTCTTTTGTTAGCAATCTACATTCTATAACTGGATAGCTGTAGTAAGAGGTTTATATTTCATTGATTACTGGATCACATGCTCATTTCCCAGTCCAAATGGGATGATTTCCTTTTCCTCATGAATAAGCTTTGTTCTATGTGCTAGTGGGACTACTTTTTGTGAAAGATCACCTTGTGGAGAGTTTCTCCCATCATCACTGCTGCAAAATATCTGCATTTGACATTACATACATTTGGGGCGGGATATATCCCCTACTCTTTACAAACTATGCTTTCTGTAAAACAATTGAATTGTGTGGGAATGATGTAAATGAGTCTGTTTTGAATAGATCTGGTCAGTGAGTGTAGCTGTGTATTTTATCAGTCAATGTGTTTAACATGTTTTTCTTAGAGTGCTTGTATCTCACTAATTAATAAATGAAGCTTTTATTCCTATGATTTTATGTTTCAAAAATAATGAGATCCATTCCTTGGGTAAATTTAGGATTGGTGTTTTTGTGTGTGTGTGTGTGTGTGTGTGTGTGTGTGTGTGTGTATATATATATATATATATATATATATATATATATATATATATATATATATATATATATATATATATATATATATATATATATATATATATATATATATATATATATATAGATCTATGTTGTATTATCGAAAATATGGTTCATCAAACCGTATTTCCGGTAATACACTTCCGCGAAAGTGCATTATATCGAAAATGCACTTTCGTGGATCAAAAACAGGAAAATGTAAAAAAAAAAAAACATAGCAAACTAAACAGCATTGCACCCCCCTACTTTATTATTCTCACAGCCAAACCTAAAGACCTAGGATGAAAAGAAACAAACAGCTGATCAAATTTTAGAAAAGTCTTAGTCTTATCCAAATAAAATCTGAGTTGTCTATACACATCCACCATGTCCAGCACCTTCTCATTAGCAGATTGTGGAGAAGGTAAAGAAGTGAGCAAATGAATAGACTGCATAAGGGACAACCGATTAACCACCTTGGGTGTAAAAGAAGGATTAGTACAAAGGGACACCCTGTCCTTAGAAAAAAAAAAAAAAAAGAAGGACAAGCCATTAGTGCTTGAAGCTCAGACACCTGTCTGGCAGAAGTAACAGGTAACAAAAGTACAGTCTTCCAAGAACAATGTTGCACAGTGCCTGAAACTGCAGGGTCAAAAGGAGCCTGGGTCAATTTTTCCAAAGCAAAATTAAGATCTCGGGGAGGAAGAACAGGCTTCCTGGGAGGCACCTTTAGAAAATTGTTCAGCTTCAAGTCTAGAAGCTAAAGGAGGTGATAAAGGCAGACAAGCAGAGATTGCTGATAAATGGGCCTTAACAGAAGAATATGCCAACCCAACACTGAGCACTTCACACAGATAAGAAAGAACCAAAGGAACATCCACAGAAAGTGGACCCAGGTTACAAGAAAGACACCAAACAGAAAATCTCTTCCATTTGGATAAGTAGGATTTCCTAGTATTGGGATTCCTGGCCTCCTGCAGGATCCTAAGCACATCCTCAGAAAAAAGCTGTCTATGTGGAATGAAAATCCTATCACTCACAGTGTAGGTTGAAGAGTGGACAGTTGGGGATGGATGAGAGATCCCTTGTCTTGTGATAGTTGCTCTTGGTTAAATGCAGAAAAAGCTGGAACCGATCCTGTCTCAGACAAAAGGGAGTCACCACCAAGATTTTGGGAACATCCTGTTGTATTTTGAACAAGACTTTTGGAATGAGGGGAAGGGGAGGATAATCATAAAGAAACACCCTCTTTCAGGAAAAAGAGAGGGTGGCTACTTTCGAAACCAGAGGAGCTGGGACTTTTGCACAAAAAAGTGGAAACTGTCTGTTCAGAAGGGAGGCAAAATATCCACTTGAGGAGTACCTCACTGGTGGATAATGTCCAGAAACACATTTCTGTGAAGAATCCATTCATGGGAATGTGTTGTGAATCTGCTCAGGCTGTTTGCCACAAAGTTTTGACCTGAATGAATGTATTCTACCTGAAGAATCACTTGATACTGGATAGCTAGTTCTCACACTAGGAGTGCCAACCAGCAAAGAAGATAACATCTTGTCTCCCCCTGTTTGTTTACATACCATAACACTGTGATATTGTCTGTAAATACCTTGATAGGTCCTGGGGAGAAAAGAGGATGAAAGGCCTAAAGGGCCAACAGAAAAGCTCTCATATGCTTAACATTAATGAAGTATTTCTGTTGATGAAGCTGCTATACTCCCCGCACCTTTATGGAACCGAAAGCTGCTCCCCATACCACATTTGAGACATCTGTGAACAGCTCCTGAGAGGGAAGTGGTGGATGAAAAGGGAGCCCTGGATTGAGAGTCAAATGATGAATCCACCTGTGAAGTTCCAGTTTGAGATGTTGTAGAAGAGGAACTAAAATTTCGAGGGGATGAAAATGCTGAAGCCAAACTGACTCTAGAAACCACTGAAGTTTTCTCATGTGGAGTTTGGCAAAAGGGAGCATAGGGATGGTGGAAGCCATGAATCCCCGAGCTCTCAGAAATTCTCTTGTAGTCACAGAGTAAAGATGAAGAAGGGACTGAAAAATGAAAATGAGAGTTAGAGCCTTTGGGGGGGAATGCTGCACCCCAGAAAGACATGATCCTGAGAAGGAGTCAGAAAGGACTTTCTGAAATTTATAGTGAACCCCAGGCTCTGCAAAAAGGAGACTGCAAAATGCAGATTTTGCAACAAAGTCTCTGTAGATGATGCCTGATAACAAGAGGTCATCCAAGCAGGGAAAGATTTGGATCCCCTTAGCCTGCAAAAAGCAATCACAAGAGCGAGGCATTTGGTGAATGCTCTTAGGGCAGTAGAAAGGACATAGGGCAAAGCAGAGAACTAAAAATGCCAGGAAGCAACAGAGAAATGAAAAACCTTGCTGAAGAGGAGATGAATTGGGATAAGGAGATACGCATCCTTGAGATACAGCGACACCATGAAAACCTGAGGAAGCAGAAGAGGAAACAAAGTCTGAAGGGACAAAATTTGAAAAGATGAACCTTCAGGAAAGTATTTAGATGAGAGGGTTATATAATTAGTCTCCAAGTACCCTCTTTCCTTGGTACTAGGAACATTCTGGAGTAAAACCAACTCCTCCTTTTGGAACCTGGAACTTTCTGAATCATACCTTGAATCAAAAGATCCCAAAGTACCCCTGCAATGAAAGACAGCTGTTCTGGAGGGGGTTGTGGAATTCCCATAAAAGGGAGAGACAGATTTCCAGACCATGAAATACCCTTTGTGGGTAATGGACAGAACCTAGGAGTCCTACATAATCTTTAAACAAGCAGGGAGAGATAGAGAAAGGTGAAGAGAAAGAGGAATGTGACTTGAAAGAATAGGATAGTCAGACAGCACCTGGTTTATCAGGAAAATGAAACTTCTGCGGCACAAAAGTCTGAGTAACTTTAGCAGGAGGAGCCTACTTCCCACCTTTCTTGCCCTTGGGGGGAGGGTGAGATTGCCTACTAAGAAAGACAGGCTTATTAAGGTAATTCCTTTGAAAGATAGGTACAGGAAAAATAAAAAAAAATTGAGTTCCTGAAAAGCCTTGCCCTTATCCTCAAGAGACTTAACAAATCAGCTGCAGCTTCACCAAACAAGCGTTTATTATTCAGAGGAGCATCCATCAACTTAGCCTTAATATCATCAGGCAAATGTTAAAGCCGAAGGCAAGAATATCTCTTTATCACAGACCCAAAAGCAGAAGTCCTAGAGGAAGCATTTGCTACATCATAACTACACTTGATGGAACAATGAGCCACCTGAGATGAAGTCCATAACAAGGAAAGAGCAAAAGTCTTCCCTTCAGAGTCTGGAAGATCAGAAATTACTTGACAGGCCTAGGAAAGAAGAGCCAACATGTAGCTGGACATATGGGTCTGATAACTGACTATAAACATTTTTCCCGAGCTTTGCACAGTTCTGCTCTGTTTTTCAGAAGGCAATAACTTAAGAGACGGTAGCAATTGAGATGGCTTTTCCAAAGTCACAGACACCAGCAAGGGGTCAACAAAAAGGCACCTATAAAGACATTTACAGTCCTCAAGCACTCTATAAAACATATCAGGTTTCTTGGGGTCAGGGGGCTTTGAGTAACGAGCCTTAGAAGCATTAGAAAAAGCAGCCAAAGCAGGAGGTACAGGAGAAGTTCTGGGAGAATCCATCTGCAGGAGCTCATAGCACTTTTCTGAACCTCAGAAACCTAAGCACAAACCTATTTAAAAAACTCCATCATTCTAGAGATTTTGTCTGTAAAAGAAATTTATTCAAAAGGAGTATCAGGACTAGCAGATTCCTCTCCCTCAGACCCATAATCTAAAGTAGAGAGAATCTGAGAGGAATAGGCAAGGGATTCCTCATCTGAGTCCACCTCCTCCTCCGAGGTATCCTGTTCCCTGGATCTTTTAAGGGGAATAGGGGACCAAGGAGAAGCTGGAACAGAAACAGCCTGAGTAAGGTTTTAAAGCCATCAAAGCATCAAACAACCCCTTAGAGAAATTTTGCCATTCACTCTTGGGTCCTTAGGAGCTGGAGCAATATGTTTTGTTTTTCGCCTTTTTTTTTTTTTTTTTAAGTGGACGTCCACCTTATGAAATGTAAAAAGCTTTGACCCAGACGGCATTCAATAATGGTAGTAGGGGTCTCTTCTCTGACTAAAATTTGAGGAACACCCCTAGGCCCCTAGGAAATAATCAGCTGGGGTTCTCCCTGAACATCCAATGTGGATGTCTGCAAGGCTTCCAAGCATGTGCCTAAGGTCGGATCCCAACCAGCCTCCAACATGACTATGACCAAAGAATCCAAAGATGAAGATGGATGAACCTCTGGGTTTTCACTCACCTCAGGAGATACATCCAGTGAAAGCTGTACAGCAGAAGAATCTGGCCTAGATTTCTTGGCCTTCTTTTTCCCGGATGGATGTCCCTTGGAATGGAAAGTTCTTTCCATAGTATCTTTAGCTAAGAGCTTAAGGAATCAATTGTCTAGATACAATGTAAAAGAAAAGCAAACCTACTATGGAGGGTCTTGGCAACAAAAGCCTGACAAATTGAACAGGGTGTATGGTCATGGGAATCATGGGGGAAAACAGGCACTGCTCGTGATGGTCTTTATGGGGCATCTGTCTCCCACACTGGCATTTACCCTTCTTTGATGACATGAATCCCCTCAAGCAACAAAGAATAAAAGATAAGATACAAAAAACCCCAATGGGGTATTTATCTGCAATGGCTTGGTGAACCAGCCACAGAACGGGCATTCACATTGAGGACCAAGCGATGGCATTTGGACTAGTAGTAATGAATTTCTGAGGCTGGTATGTCTGGATGTCACTTTTATGCCATATGCTATATGAGGAGCATACATCTAACATATAATGCACCTTAAAGCAACATAAAGGCATTGTATACTGGCTGGATGTTGGCCCACCCTTGGCAGGGAATCCCTACTGTAATGAATACTGCAACAGTGAAATGGAAGGACATCTTTCTATTTATTGATTTCAGGAGACATTGAACATCAAGTTGTTAACCATTTGCTTGTCTGTGAATTATTCTTGTGTGGTGCTAAATGGAATTTTACCAGTTAGTGTTAGAATGTTAGAATAAGAGCTAGGTTAGAGGATAGATTGGTATATATATATATATATATATATATATATATATATATATATAAAATCTTTTAAGTAAATGTGTATGTGTATGTTTGTGTGTGTGTGTGTGTGTGTGTGTGTGTGTGTGTGTGTGTGTGTGTGTGTGTGTGTGTGTGTGTGTGTGTGTGTGTGACCCCGGTCTACCTTATTAATGTGTGTTAACCTTACCTCTGCCTTTGCCCTTAACCCTAACTTTACCGTAAAAAAAAATCCATAACACTATCAATACACAAAATGTCTTAAACACCCCCCCACACACACACACACACACACACACACACACACACACACACACACACACACACACACACACACACACACACACACACACACACACACACACACACACACACACACACACACACACACACACACACACACACACACACTTACACAACACTAAATCTACCTCCTGACCTGACTCTAATTCTAATGCTAAGCCACACAGTCTAAATCTATTTCCTCACTTAACCCAAAAACACACACACAGACACACACACACACACACACACACACACACACACACACACACACACACACACACACACACACACACATTTGTACACACACTAGAACTATCCAGTTACTTAATTCTTTTCCCAGCCCTAAAACATACACACTTGTACATAAGCTAAACCTATCCCATTACCTAATTCCCTACTTTAACCCTAAGAATCCCCACACACACATGCACACAAGCCCCCAACACTACCACAAAGCTACTTAACTTTGTCGACCAACCCCAAAGTTATTTTTCCCAAACTGACTTTCACATAATACACACTACAGTTCACTTAGTCAATCAAGTGACCTATAAACAAATATATAATAAGCACATATACACACACAAACACCCACAATATTTCTGTAGAGGGAACCTTGTTTAATCATGTGTCATTTAGTGGAATCCATTACTACAGAAACATTTGCTACTGAGATTACGCTTAATTCAGTCTAATGTGTAGTGTTATGATCAGTGGTTTGAATTTAAAGTATTTACTTATTGTTTTCATAAATTATCATCAAATTTCTGTTTTTATTTGCAGTTCTTTGATGTTCCAAAATCTGTGCTTATTTTTATAGTAGTGATATACAGCAAATGCACTTGGAAAACTGTTGCCTTTAGAATTTGTTCATTCTTACAGCACAGGCCAGGATTCAGAAACGAACAGTACGATGCATCAGGCATGCTTGTTTAGTGAATGGCAATGTGCTTATAGCAGCCTATTCAGAGAAAACGGTGGCTCCGTCATGCAAACTGGAGAGATTGCAGGTTTGGCCTCACTTGCTAATGACAGCATAATGATTTGAACTTGAATTAAGGTAATGAGCTCAAAAGTACATACAGTTGAGGGTAAATAACATGCGGTAACATTTCCGAAATGTATAAAAATTGCGCCATCAGTCATGGATGCCATCATGCTTGTTTCCCATGATTTCTCAGTGAACAGAAACAAAGACCATATAAAGATGGTGTAAATAACTGCCATAGTAACCAGACTGTATATGTTTGACATTGTTCTTGCAGCCAGAGCCCATCGTTATCCTCTGCTGTGCAGAGGAATGTGACTGCTCTCTATGAACTCCATGCCAAGTACAGAATTAAATGCTACTGTATGAACAAAGATACCATATGAAAGCTTACAGATGTGCCTTACATACATAGAACCTTGTAGAATGGACAGAATACTGAATGCATTGAACACAAATGTATGCGTCACATTAACAATCCTTGCTGTTGGGATCTTCCAGCAAACATCAGGAAATACATTAGGCATATTGCAGGCATCTGTTTGATGACTACTGCATAGGTGTCTTGATGTTATGTTCCAGCATATGGAGCAGAATATGTAGTTTCCACATTGCAGGAAAAGAAACACCTCTATATGGACTTGCTAAGAAATAGCCCATTTCCCCAAAGTTCTAAGGGACCCTGATTACATCCACATTACCACTGAGTTTCCTCCTGTTCCACATCAACACTAATATTTCATCCAGGAGGGTTGCCAATCCATCAACTGCCAGGTAGTGAGCAACATGCATGGGATTACATGTAATATACCTATGCACTATCCAGGCAGTTGCCATGATTCCCACACCTGGCATACATCTGACTTCAACAAGTGCCCTGTGTAGGATGATTTCCCATAATGACATCTTAATAATAATGCCAGACATGTCTTAGAGCCATAACACTAATACAAAACCCACAAAGCAAACTCCATTATTTCACAAACTCACAACATCTGCAAGCACATGCATGGATTGTTGAAGAACCATGTCTTCTGCCTAGACTTCTCCATTGGTATACTGGAGTATGGTCCTTATACCCTCAGCAATATATATGCCACCTGTACAGGTCTGCACAACATGCTAGCACACAGACAGACAGCACAGGGGATATCTATCACAGGACCATACAGACCACAGATGAGGAGCTGTCAGAGGAACCGGCAGCAGAAGAAGACCATGTGAGCTTTAGGCAGGTACAATAAGCTGTATCATGGACAAATTCAGGCTTCTTGCCACCAACTATGGGCCAGAATATGCATAACAAAGATTAAAAGTGATGCATTCAGTGCTATACCCAGGCTATAGTTGTACACAACAGGCATATTTTTGGAAACCAATATACCAGAGTCACAATAAATTAGTGATTATGGGGAAATGAACACGAGTATCTGCTACTTCAGCAAATAATACAAAATGTACATTTAATGAAAAGTTTTACATGATCTTCAGGACTATATAACGTACTAACTGACATGTTTATTTGTATCTAATATCCTCAAATGCATCTACAGTATATTTATTTATTTGGTTATTGCATTTGTTTACCGGGAAAGTCCACAGGGCCTAAATGAGCCCATTTTCAGTGGAGGCCTAGGGAGAAAAGCTCCACATTAATTACATACAAAGACATATAAATACAACAAAAACAGAATATGTACTGAGGTAGTAGTACAATCAAAGTGTAAGAACAACAGTGATATTGTTTGCAATAATGGTATACGTACGGAGATAAAAACAGGATACTTTCAAATCACAGAGCTCTACATTAATTGATACAAAGACATATAAACACAGCAAGAACAAAATATGTTGAGAGGAAGCAGTACAATCAAACTGTAAGAGCAAAAGTGATATTGTCTGTAATAATGGTATAGGTACGGAGGTAAAAATAGAATACATTCAAATCATACCTAACTATAATAGTAAATACAGGATTTTATATATATATGTATATAAATTATATATATATATATATATATATATATATATATATATATATATATATATATATATATATATATATATATATATATATATATATATATATATATATATATATATATTTTTTTTTTTTATTAACAGAGGAGAGTTATCTTCAGATAGCTACAGGAGGGAAAAGTTCAGCCAGAGTGGTAGTAGAAGGAGTAAGTATAGTATAATATATAAGTATATATAAGTATGAATGAAGTCAGGATTTGAGGTTGTTTGTTGGGGTGCAGGTACATAGCCAGTGAGAGGAGAGATGTGGTTTGAGGGATTTTTTAAAGGAAGTGGGATTACTGGTAATCCTGAGTGATGGAGGGAGGTTATTCCATAGTTTAGAGATGGTAAAAGAATACAATATTTGGCCAGCTGACAGCTTGGGATTGTCGATAGTCAGTAACATTTTGTTTTCAGACCTGAGGTGTCGATTAGGATGGTACATGGTCAGTATGGAGGAGAAGAAAGGGCAGCCAGCTGGGTGGTAGATAAGTTGACGGGCTGTAGTTAGTTGTAGATAAGTGAGATAGTGAGGGGATTAAAGCCAATTCAGTTGGTGCAGAGAGGAGCAGTGGTGGGTGGAGAATTTTGCATTAGTAACAAATTTAGCGACCTTGTTGTAGCAGTTTTGTTTTCAGGGAGGACCGTAGATTGGTGAGGATAGGGGCCCCATATGAGAGAGTTGGAAGCAGGAAAGATGAGGCAAGTGCCTTTTTAGCAGTGAGGCTAAGAAAATAGTTGTGCCTATAAAGGGATCCTAGCTTTTGATGTTTTTTTTATGTTGCTGTAGATGTGAAGGTCAAAAGTTAGTTTATCATCTATGATGACACCAAGCAATTTGGTGCTTGGGACAACTTCAATGATAGTGTTGTTTTGGGAGTGAACAGAGAATAGTGACTTGTCAACAGGGCTAGATTTTGTGGGGGTAAAAATTAAGAGTTTTGTTTTATTGGGGTTAAGGGCAAGATGGTTCTGAGACATCCAGGTTTCGGTAGTGGTAAATGCTTCTTGGGTAAGTTGCTGTAGTGCAGTGACTAATTTAGAGCAGGAGATAATAGTGGAGTCATCTGCATATTGGATAACAGTACTGTGGGTGAGAGTGGTGTGAAAGTCATTGACAAATATAGTTAATAAAAGGGGACCCAGTATTGAACCCTGGGGTACACCTGTGTTTGTATTGATGAAAGGAGAAGAAGAGTGCTGCCATATAGTAGATTGTTGCCGGTTGCTAAGGTAGTCAGTGAACCACTGTAAGGTAGGTGGAGATAATCCTAGGTTGGAGAGTTTGGTAAGCAGAAGGGAGTGGGAAATTGTGTCAAATGCTTTTGATAGATCAAGAAAGAGTGCAGAGCCTAAGGAGCCAGCATTTTGGGCTCTATT
Source organism: Protopterus annectens (assembly GCF_019279795.1). Taxonomy (NCBI): domain Eukaryota; kingdom Metazoa; phylum Chordata; order Ceratodontiformes; family Protopteridae; genus Protopterus; species Protopterus annectens. Next base: position 826,461,307 of record NC_056739.1, read on the forward strand.
TACTGTATCTAAGAAGGCAATGAGGGAGGGCAGCCATGGTGGTGCAGCGGTTCATGTTGCTGCCTCACAGCAAGCAGTTCTCCAGTTCAATTCTCGGCTGGGGTGCCTTCTGTGCGGAGTCTGCATGCCCTCCCTTTGGTCGCATAGGTTTCCTCCGGGTGCTCCGGTTTCCTCCCACATCCAAAAGTCATGCTGTAGGTGGATTGGACACTCTAAATTGGCCTTAGGCATGAGTGCGTGCATGTGTGTGCCTTCTGTGGAAGATTGGGCACTGGGCTGGCAACTTGACACTGTAAAACTCCACTGCCAATCATGAGTGGACAGGTGATCCGCTGTGGCAACCCCTAACTGGGAAAAGCCAAAAGAAGAAGAAGGCAATGAGGGCAGTGTTAGTGCTATCTCCTGGCCTAAAGCCATGTTGAGTGGGGGAAAGGATCTGGTGTTTTACCAGATGACTAAGAAGCTGAGTATGTATGCATTTCTCTAGTATTTTGGAGATGGGGGAAAGAATGGCAATAGGCTGGAAATTTGAAACGTCAGAGTTGTTGCTGCCTTTGTGAAGTGGGAGAACAAATGCTTTTTTTCAGATATCAGGTATACAAGATTCCTGAACGGACCTACTGAGGAGAATGCTGATGGGGTATACAATGGAGGAGGCTGCTAGTTGTAAGTATTCTGCAGGTATGTTTTCTGGGGTGTTGGTGTAAGGTTTTAATTTTTTTTGTACCTTGTCCACAATATAATATTATTTTGTATATGCCTAAAGTATTCTGAAACTGATAAATGTATACAACTGATTGTTCTAGTGTTTTTCTGAGTCCAAGTCATGGCTGAAGACCAGTTCTCATAAGCCAGTTAGCAAACGTATAAAGAAAGAAATAATAGTTTTTATAAGTGTATCTTATAGCTTTCTGAATTAATTCTATGTGTATACGTACAATATGATGTACTATTCAATAACTCTTTTTATATTTATTCTTACTACAGAAGACAACCAGTACATCTTAAAGACAGAACCAGCATTTTAGGATTAGAAAAGAAAAAAAAATACTCATTTTTATAGCTGTCTCTACAATTTTTGAATTCCAGACATGAACAGGATTGGCTAACTTAGTTCTTCATCAATGGTAATATTTTACTCTTCACAAACTGCCAGTTAAAATCAATAAAGATCTTTTCTGATGATAGAAATCCAGGAGAAACAGTATATGAAAAAAATACTTCAAAGATGTAGAAGAATGTAAAATGACACAAAATACCTGAGAAACATCCATCAGCACTGGATTTATTGATGTAGATCCACACTTCCTGTCTGTCCTGAAGAATATAACTGATGGCTAATGTAGTGCGGACTTATATTATGTTTGATGAGATTTGTTAACCATGCTTTCCAAATGTCTGCCCAAGCCATCTACCATACTATTTATGTTGAATAGCCATTTTCTAGATTGAAGCAGTTCATACATCATGGATCAGCCTGCAGTCAGGCCTCCCATCTGATCCTATTTCAGTCCTTACAAATGCTACCTGAAAACAGCAAAATGAAATGAAACAAGAAAAACATATAGGCTCTGCCATCCACGTTAGAAAGTATTCCATTTGATGATTTATTTGTATTTATTTTTAGAAGTTTAAAGATATTATTAAGTACAGCTTTGGCCAGAGCAGACTAATCTTCTTTGATTTGTAGGCTGCTGTTATAATAAGGAAGACAGCTCTTTAATATATTTATATTTTCTAATAGATTGGTTGCATTGTAATCACTGTTAGCTGGAAACAAAATGCACTTAAGTAGAGATATAAAAACACTACTGAAGATTTGATTTGGTGATTGTTTGACCACAGGGATTGAGGTAGAAAGACCATTTGGACAGATCGGATTCTTTGAGGAATGGATATTGGTAGAAATTTTGTTTTCATTTCTTGGTTGAGTAATTTTGCTACATTCAAAAAGATGAATGTGTATTTAAGAAAGAGTAGCTATTAGTTCTTTAATACAAAATTACTACACCATTTAAAACAGAACATATCTTGGACTATTTTACGTTTTTGGTAAACCTAATGGTATACTTTCATGCTGTTTTATCTCTGTTCATGTTACTGCCAAACAAACTGTTAAACAATTTACAAAATATATAAAAAATAACACACATCATTGCTGAGATAAATTAATAAACAAATCACTTGCCAAGAATTTTTGCTCCCAGCTCATAGAACTTATCCTTGTGGTGTCACACTGATGCAAAGCTTCTACAACTGTCATTAGTAAAGTACATGAAAAATATCTGAAGTAGTGTTACCACCTGTCCCAATTTGCGAGGGACAGTCCCTCTTTGGGCAGTCGTGTCCTGACAAAAAATTGTAAAAATGGCAAATGTCCTGAGATTTTAGGGCAAAATTATTTCTTATATTTTATGTAATAGTTGCATAAAACAGTTATTATGTATCTAAAATACCTAAATGTTATAAGAAACAGAATAAGCAACTAAAATGCTACAAGAATAAGCTTTTATTTAGGCAAAAAAGTTAAGTTCTATCCTTTGTACTGACCGTGGGTATGTGTCAACTTGTAAAATCTGATATTTGTACCAAAAATGTCCCACTTTGGCCATTTGAAAAGGTGGCAACCCTAATCTGAAGTGAAGATAACATAAGTTCCTGTCTTGTGTTGGACCTCTTGGTAATGAAAACAGTTCAAATAAAATTAGTTTTCATTCCTGATATTTAAAAAATGCTAAGGTTGGATTATATAAAGGTAGGAAGGAAGGAAGTCCATCTGACTCCCTATGGCCCCTCTTCTACACAGAGCATTGTTATAAGTAAACTTATTTTGGATAATGTTTCTTTTTCATGTAATTTATCATTTTTAATAAATTCCTAAGTTTACCTTCTTTGCATGAAGCTGTTGTGATTGCAAGAAAGAAGTGTAACATGCAAGGAAGACAATATTGTTAAGATGGATGCATAAATGATATAATCCACATTCAGTACTGAAACTTTTTGTTGCAGTATTTGCTAGGTCGTCTTGGTTTTGCTGCTTACTACCATATATAATACACATCAGTCTTACACTTTATTTGTGAGGCATTTTATACATGAATAGAATAGAATATACATGCTCCAGGTTCTGTAGATTTTACTGTAGGGCACTATTTACCAAAGGATATTTTCACAGATGACAATCAACTCCATAGAATGATTGCCAGATTCCTTGCATGCAGTACATCTAAGACATATAACTCAAATTGTGAAGACAGGTCTCTAATGAAACAATGAATTTGTGATGAATATGACATTAGCACCTCAAAAAAGGACATGGCTCAGTGAGCTCTGATAAACCACATTGTACAGCACTGCACTATCTGAGTTCTTGAAGGAGTTGCAGAAACAACATCTGAATAAACAGAAAGTGTTCTCGAAAATATAGTTTCCTGCAGCTATGATAAATGTGACCAACTACTAGCTACAGTCTCATGAAATTATTTGCCTTTTATGACAGCTGGAATCTTATTTATAAAAAGGAAATGTCATTGGCACTTAAATCAAATATAATTACTGTTTTTTAGTTTTATTGTTAGTGTTCATTAGCTGATACCAGCATAACTATTTATTTGCATGTGAGCACCTAACCATTATTCAGTAATTTCTTTGTTTATAGGACTTGTTTAAGTCCTTTGTCAGTATTACAATTTTTTTCTCCCCAAGACTTCAAGAATGCATCTGTGATCATGTATTAACAGGTTATTACATCAGAAAATTAATTTAAGGGCAGATATTTGCTAACAAATGCAGGTAAAAAAACATGTAAAGCTATTAGGTGCAAATAAGTAAAAAAAAATAAAATAATAATAATAATAAAAATTAGCTACTCAATTATCACATTAGACCCAATTTTCAACCACAAAAACACAGCTTAAGATGTCCATCGAAAGTGCCAAAGCTACCTAATGTAGGTACTACCACTATTACAAAAAAAAAAAAAAAAAAAAAAAAATATATATATATATATATATATATATTGGGCAGAGGATGTGAATCTCATGGACAGAAATAATTACTGTTTATCCCCACCATTATAGATTCAAGATCAAGTAACTTCACTCTTTTTTTGACTCAGTAAAATCTCTAAAAGGCTTTTATTCACTGTTTTCTACCATCTCCGTTCGTTTGCACCAGCACTTAAGCAGCATCCTATTTCCTTGCTGCCCAGACTTTCTGCTTCAAAGCCATTTCAGGGGTTTGCTATGATTAAATTACTGATTGCAAATCTTCCTCACAAAATCTCATCTCTTAGCCTCTTTTTTATCACCACTAGGTATAATAATAAATACATGATTTCCTTCATGTCTTACCCATAACATGCCTATAAGTACAATTTCTTCCTTTCATTGGCAACATCCTTAAGAAAAGGAAAACTGTTATCACTCTTGCCTCTAAAACCCCAAACCCCACTATCCTTGAACATTTTCATCCTATTGCAAATGTTTCCCATCTAGTCAGGATATTAGAAAAACTTCTGCATAAAACATTAGCTAAATTTTGTACAAGATCAATCCATATTAAAGCCTTAGTTATGTCTCTCATCATTGTTTAGTATTCTTTATCAGAATACTGTTTGAGTTTCTAGTAAGCTGGGCTTATTACTCAGGCAATCTCTGTGGATTAAAAAAAAAAATCCCATTGTATTGACCAGTCACTATTACTTCATCAGTATGGATACTGCCCGGTTGCACACAAGGTAACAAGAACTGTATTAGGCCAAAGCAGTTATTTCCATTAATAGCATGTTATACAAGCCATGTCAAAACCACAGTAACATAGCAACCATCTATTTAATGCCTTGCTCAGTGCATGATGATTCCAAGAAAAGTACAGTTGTGTAAATAAATATCCCATAACAGTAGAGGTTTGAATGATCACTGCTACAGTAGCCTAAATTATATGGGTTATATTCTGCATAGGATGTAACAGCTAGCCAGCTTGCATAGCTCTAGGGCACCTTTCCCGTGCCCAAACCATTAGTCTGGTTTGGGTATAAAGCCCATCAGAGCTTTCCTGCTGCTGAGAAGAGTGCTCATCTGTGGGCTCTTGAGGATCAACAGTTAGCTAGCACTGTTTGATCACTGGGCAGATAAGTCTCCTTCAGGGAAAGAATTTACACGTTACTTTTTTCTCACAGAAACTTACTTTTTTGAAATGCAACCCATATAGTTTAGACGACTGCAACAGTGATTATTATGGTGAACGTGTACAGAATCAAAACATGCTGTGGTACATGGGTGTAAATACTTTATAGTGAAAAACATAGGCACGTTACATAGGCTACTGCAACAGTGATTATTATGATGAATGTGCGCAGAATCAAAACATGCTGCATTACATGGGTGTAAATACTTTACAGTAAAAAATATAGGCATGTTACATCTTACCTGAAAAACCCCATCATAACCTCTAACAGAATTACCCCACCCTGATATTATAGACATTTTCATACTTGAAGCATCACAAAGAGATTTGTCCATAAGAAAGGTTGTACCATATGACAAACAACAACATCTGGCTTTCAGTTATGTTTCTGGAATGGGATTCTCATCTCTCAGATGGTCCAAGATTCCAAGTCTGCTTCTTCAATACGATATAAAATCATACTGTCACAATCTGTACTGAATTACACTTACATTTGCAATGCCATTTTCTTCTCTGTGTTACTTGTTATACTTTCTGTTGGTTAAAGCTTGCATCCTATATGACTTCTCTTATTGTACATCAGGAAATAACATTTAAAAACGGTATGGCATACTTGGCATGGTATCATTTTATTAAACTAGTGATTTATGTGGCTTTTTAAACTTATAATGCTAGCCTGGTTATTCCCCCCCCACCCAATAATGAGAAGGTATACAGTCCAGAAACATGCATTTTGTGTGAGTAGCAGCTTCGTGTGTTTTTTTTGGGGGGCCGAGAATTGCTGGTGCGCAGATTCAAAAATCTTGACTACATGCCTGTTCAGCTCTTATCAAACATGCGCCAAGTGTTGATTGAAATGTGAAGACTGCAGGAGCAGAACCTTGGTATTGTGTGACCTAATACTTTATCACATTTGTGTTATTTTCTTTCATTCCACATCCACGATGTTTGCTTTTCAGAGTTTGAGCATTCTGTATAATGTCAGTATTACTGCAAATATATGTAGGTAAAAAGCTGTGTGGTTTAGTATTATGAATATCTAATAGCACTTGAATATTTTGTATCATCAGTATGAATGTGCATTCATTATGTGACCTCTAGGGAAGAAATGGAACAGTAAAAATTAAGGGCTTTGACCATCAGTAGTCAGATGAATTCTAATTAAAAATGTTCTTGAAAGGCTTTTTACCAGTATCTCGGCAAAATAAATGTGAAGTGAACATGAATCTAAAGTTGGCAAGAACACAGCTCCTCCAAAAACAACACAGAATTTTCGATTAAGAAATATTATAAATATTTAAAAGAACAAAATGCAATATAGCATTTCCAATTACACTGCATTTTCAGCTTCAGTCTTCTGTACTAAGTAGAAGCCAGGCCTTTATGTATGTACCATACTGATCTCAGTGCCTGGCTGCAGAAACCATAAACCAACCCACCGTCATTGCATACGTTTTCTGCAGTTACCTCCAAAATCCTGTCCATAATTATCTGCTCACAAATAATGGCCCTGATGACAAAGATAAATAAGGTTTAATATAGCTCAGATATAACACTGCACTGTAATGTTTTATGCATTTAGAAAGCCATTTCTGAATACATAGGATGCTATGAGAGGGAACCTTGTGTATTTCCTAAATTGAGTATCCTTCCTTTTAATAAAATTATGTCATCTGGTTACATCTATATTAAAGATCTCATTATATTTGTATAATATATTAATTCCTTGTAACTAGATTATAAACTGCAGTTTGAAAACTGGTAACTAAGGCTTACGACAATGAATCATACGAGCATACCTTGTGTCCACAACTGCTTATATCTACAGAGACAGCATAGTTTAGAAAATGAAGTAATTGTAATAACAAACATTCACTCATTTTCACCAGTAATCAATACCTCGATGCATCTGCATTGTTTATGTTATTTTGCTAACTGAATGTAAGAAACATAAGCCACAGATGTAAATGAACTAACTACTCTACTCTGAGTTATAGGGAAGGAAACCTCTGGCAGAAGACCATATGTATATCAAAGGAAATGGTGCAGATGTGTATGTGACTGTAAGATGACCAGTTTCTGACTGCATGTAACTTTGTACATGACAGGGTTGCAGGTGTGCATTCGTGTGTATGTATATATACATATATGTATGTGTGTATACTTTTATGTATATGAATGCATACATGTACACACATGAGCACATGTGTTTGTGAGATTATCTGTGCATTTTTGACATTTAAGACAGGTTAACTGTACATTACGAAGTAGTGTTGCCAGATCTTGTACATCACTGGTGAACTGTGCTCATTTTCCTTATGTGGTGTATTATATTAAAAAAGCAACATTATTTACTGATGGTGTCTTTGTTTAAGCCGTATATTTTCCTAAGTTTATCACAGTGAGACTCCCTTAGTCGTCAATGATTAACTAATTATCAGAAAAGTTATTTTAAGCCTTGCCACTTGAAAAACAATATTTGCTATTCTGTACTTAGACCAAATCCTCCCTTCCTGTTACAAAATGCACTCTGATTTAGACTGGAAATACTAACGATTTAGCCTTAGTTCATTATTCTTTTACTACATATTTACATTTTTAGACTCGCTGGGGCTTGTCCGGACAAGGTTCACGTCACCATATAAAAACCACAGATTTAGACAAATCCCAAGCGACATTTTTGTTATTGTTATTAATGTCAGACTTTTGTCACTTGGTACAAAACAGTCTAGTTACTCATTATTTCTAATCAAGTGCCAACGGTACAAACTTGTAGCAGCTTAATAATTAAACAACAATAGCATAGTTTCAAGAGAGATGTTATTCATTTAGAAATGTAATGTATGGAGTGCAGTGATTATGCTCTGAAATCTGGAAAACGATAAATGTGTCAATCACCTCTCTTCAGTCCCTAGCACAAGACTTAACAGGGCTTAGGAGTCCTTAATGATCATGCACTAGCAACTAACAGCAGATAAGCTGGCAGCCAAAGAACAGCAACTAAAGGTAAAAGAGATTTAAAATCTTTTTATATACTTCCCTTCGCCACTCAAAGAAACAAAAGTGCACCAGAATGAAGCATCTAATAGCTTTGAAAGCCCTTGTGTTTTATCAGCTTTCAATGGCTCACCAGTCATAACCATTATTGTGTGTTTTCAGCATGGATGTCAAGGGTCAACTCTCACACTTCTCCCTCCCTCCATCCATGATTTGAATGCATAATGAACTGGTTATGACCAGAGACCCATTCATAATCCTTTATGTTATATACCATATGGATGTGATAGAGCTTCAGTGCTCTCAGCAGGATGCAGTTATTTCATAATCACAGTAATTGTAGAAACTAGATAAAAGTAAATAAGACATTCAAACAAACTGGCCATTTGAGAAAAGGATCACCACAAATGGAAATAAATGCACAGCAACTTTTAAAAACATGACTTTCAAATGATTTATATGTAAAGCAAGATATTGTGTAAGATACATGAGAGCTTGTTTAAATAATTCTGAATGTTTCATCCTTAAACCTAATACCAGAGAGTCTCAGAAGGTCCCGAAAACAGACACACGCATTACTCTTTCTGGATGGATGGACACCATTCCATATGTGAATATTTAAACCATTTGCGGATACTTCGTTTGCAGCTTGTTAGCACTAACAAGGCAAGTTAGAAAGTCAACAGTTTTTCTGCATACATGTATTGAAATTGTTGCAAAGATCTAAAATATGGACTAACCTTAAAAAAAAAAAAGTTTGTTTTACTATGTTCTTGTTACATTGAAATCATTTTTTTTACTTTGGAAGGCATATGTGTTTACATCTCTAAGTTGAGTTTTCTAAAAGTTTAGTATAAATTTTTCACTAAATGTCAAAGCAAAGAAACAGCATTTTTGCACATTTCTCTAACTGCATAAATCCCCTTAACACAAGTGTCATCTATGGGATTCATTTCTTCAGAAAAGCTGCACTGTCATTGTACCATTCTATCATGGCAGCTGCATTGTCATTGTACCATTCTATAATGGCAGCTGCACTGTCATTGTATCATTCTATCATGGCAGCTGCACTGTCATTGTACCATTTTATCGTGGCAGGTGTCCACAACAGTGACTGTAAAATCATTTTTTCTGATGCAGTGTATGTATGATCACGTGACAATTTCATTGTTTTTCAAGGAGGATAATAAAATTAGGATGTGATTTTTTGAAATGATTTATATATTAATAATCGTTATGCTTGTGTCAATACATTGAGCTATTTGAATGCACAGTTCATAACAATTACTGTTATTTTTAAACTTTTTTTCATTCACACACAGCTGACTATCTGCTGACTGCAGTGCTTCTCTTTGATTGCTGGGTCTGCCTACCCTCCTATCTCCATTTGATTTGCCCATTCAGGGTTGGAGCAATAGCATTGATCAAGGCACCCTGGATCATTAGCACACTGCTGCTGCTATGAGGGGTATTTATATTGTTTTTCTAATTTAGCTGGTGATGCTTTTTTGAAAAAAAATGTGTTTGGCTATATTTTAACATATTAATTTGGTTAAATATAGTCTATACCTTTTCTCAATATGGTGCAAGGCTTAATTTTTATATCTACATAATTATATTGTACATTTTCCCTATCCCTGTATTTAGCCCATAACACACAGAGGGTGGATTGTGCAATGGGCATTAGTGTTAGCACCTGACTTCTGCAAGGGGCTGACAGCAGTAGGACAACCCACCAATCCCTCAGGAAGAGCTTTGTGGTTATTTCTCCCTGTTTCCACCAGGGAAACTATATCTCATGATGTGTGCCCTGTGCGCACACCTCCCCCCCAAGGGCAGTACACCCATTTTTCCCTACCAGTGCCTCAGACAGCGGAGCCACCAACCTAGTCCAGGTTTCTTCAGCCATGGTTATGGCTTTAGCCCATTAAGCCATGGCACTGGCATAACATTTTCTTGTGTTTTGAAGTAAATTTTTCAAAATAGTTATTTCTTTAGAAATCATCATGAATTCAGCAGCAGCCTTAGTAAGAAAGCATTTCTGTCTATAGTTTAAATATCACTGAAGGTGCGTGCAACCTTTGGTATATCATCTACTTTACATCTAAATACAGTATTCAATAAATTACTCTGCTACATAAACTAGATAATGTGAACTTTAATATACATTCAAATAGAGGTGCCTCCTTTTTAACTGAAATTGAGCACAAAAGAATATGCATTGTACAGAAATCACTGCACTGCTAGAAATTTGAAGGGTACTTCCCTTTTGGGCTCATGCCCCACAACACCCCTGGGAGTGTAATAATATCTGTACAGCGCACACCCAATTATATCATGCTTCTATGTTAACTGATGGGGCTGCTATAATGATTGGGATTGGAATAATGGTTAAGGTCTTTACCTTAAAGATGCAAAGTCCAGAGTTTGAGTCTCACCTCTGGTTATTGTTTAAGCTTGTAATAGCCTGGTATTTGTGTATGAACAGAAACCAATTCACTCAGCAGAACTATTTGGAAATCAACAAAAAATTAACTAGAACAATTTTCTGCAGGGGGATGCCTCACTGCCCCCCCCCAAAAAAAATTGCATATAACAACTCCACAGATAGACATCGAGAAAGGAGAAATCTTCCCAAAAATGAATCACTACTGATGCACACTTAAAAATTGAACAATTGATGATTTTCTATGGAAAACTACAATCGTAGTTTAGCTTATCTAAGCTGTACTTGGTGTGTTCATAGGCAAGTAGCCCTTGCAGGCTATTTTAAGCCTGACTAATTTCCCCTCAAAGGTGAGAATCAAACCCTGCACCCCATTTTTGTGAAATAAATACTTTAACCATTATGCTAACCTCCTAACATGGAGTTTCTGGCAGTACAGCAGCCTTCTGTCTTATCATTTATACCTTTACAAACATTTAAAAAGCAAAAAGAAAGACATAGAAAGAAACAGGAAGAAAGCTAAATATATATGGTTTCCTGATAGACCTACCAAGCAATTTTCAAAATGAGGGAAACTTCCTATAACTCAATGAAAAATTGTAATAAATATATTAAGATTTAGATCCACAGTAAATAAATTATGTCATTTAATCAACATTTTATTGGCTGATATTAAAAAAATGTAAAACCTTCAGAGACCAAACAAGCAAAACAATGACGCTCTGAATGTTACAAAAACATAAAAACATTTTTTTTTATGTGGGAACATATCTGCATACCCTTAAACTTCATTTATGATAACTATGAGGTCACACAAACACAGATAAAAGGAAGGAAATGGAAAACATAAAGCTTTTGTCCTTCTATGAGTCCAGCACACCTCACACAACGTCAAAGTAGGCAGAACTGATGCGTTGAAATGTAGACAACACAAGTCAATCATCCTGCCTTGTTTTACTCAATACCCAGCAAAGCGGGCTGCATCAATGTTTATGTTTCCCTTAAGATTACTGAAAAATCATTCAGAGTAGTATAGTGTGTACCCAAAGAACCCCACAGTAGTCATCTCCTCAAAGAGATTATCTGATTATCCCTCTAAGTGTTTTAATATGCTTTCATCAAGAGAAAAGAAGAAGATATCTGGTAAATCATGCAAATATTACAGACAAGAAGGTCACTCGTATGGCTCCATCTAGGTGGTTGCCTGTGCATGTGTGAATATGTGTCAGTGGCATTATATCATTAAAATGTCTCATCAAACTGCAAATCTTCAAGCAAAACTTATCAACACTGCTAAGTATTTGTGGACACAACCAATGATACACAGCTCATCACACATCTGACACAATAATACAGAAACCCATTAAATTATCAATAACACTTCACAGCCTGTACCATTCCAAAACAAAAGTATCAATGTGCCTACAGAAAAAAACATGCAGCCATTTTGCATCATATTCCCCAGCTGAGCTCATGTGCATGCCTGTGTATTTTGTGTATGCAATGTAAGCTCTGCTGGTCACTTGTCCAATAACCATACAGATATAGATATATAGATATATAGATATCGATATATATGCACATAGTCTCTATCTTATATATTCACACGCGTACAGATATATTATTTCACTGAGTTTTCAGAAATTCGAAATATATATGGTCAAGACTATATGATCGAGTTTCGGAAAACTAAAAAAAAACATATTTTTGCATGGGAACTCCTCCTCCTGTACTCCCATGTGTAAGGCTGCCCCTCCTCATACTTCCTGCAAATTATATTTATATACATATATATATATATATATATATATATATATATATATATATATATATATTTGCTAACTCCAAGATTGCACTGCACTGGGAAAAGAATAAATTCTCCTTTGAAGCAGTTCTATGTAGATCACGGTGAAGTGGGAATCAGGGAATATACCCTTTTTTCCACTTTACAGCAATCTCAGACTTGGTATATTTAATTTGCAGTGGGTGTGGGGTGTGCATGAGGCTTGTTTCCCCTGCAAATTGTTTTTTAATTTCAAGTTTTTAGAAACTTCATCATATGGTCCTGACCACATGAATTTTGATTTTGCAAAAACTCTATGAATATAACCTGTGTGTGTGTGTCTGTGTGTGTGTGTGTGTGTGTGTGTGTGAGTGTGTGTGTGTGTGTGTGTGTGTGTGTGTGTGTGTGTGTGTGTGTGTGTGTGTGTGTGTGTGAGTGTGTGTGTGTGTGTGTGTGTGTGGATGTGTGTGCACACACACACACACACACACACACACGCACACACACACACACATATATCTATCTATATATATATATATATATATATATATATATATATATATATATATATATATATATACAGGTTTACCATTACAATTTCACCATGCAATTGCTCGGCTATGAAGTATTCGAACAACAGATGTTTGAATACTTCATATTTCGGCAGGTTACATGAGCGAATGGTATAATTGCAAATGGACTGTGCATTCGCAATGATAACATTCGCTCATGTAAAGGGATCGCAGAACAGTATGGTTAGGGAAATACATCCCTTTCCTCACTGTAGTGCGATCTTGGAGTTGGAATATTAAGTTGGGGGGGTGGGGGGTGCAGGGGGGTTGCCCCCTGCATAAATGTGATTTAGGCTAGCTAGTTAGGGAGTTAAGGGAAGGGTGGGATTGCTGTTAAGTGTCGAAAATGTCATGAATGACATTTTTACATTAACAGCTGTTTTCCGACATTGGGAACGTTCAGAATTGTGTACTTTCGGCGAAACACTTCGCTAATAAGTACCCTTTTTTTTTTCTCGTAATTATGATAGTAAACCATATATATATATATATATATATATATATATATATATATATATATATAAAAACTTGTGTGCCTCTGCATGTTTTTATGTATGCGATAACGCACAAGATGGTATGTGCAACAGCAGCAGTGCTACTAACTGTGAATGCCTTACCATCCCATGTGTAAATGGTACAGATACTAGCATATCCATAGGGGTGTTGTGAGGCATGATCCTCCATAGCAAGTACTTTACAATCCCTGGGCACTTGCTAACATCTGTACAAGGTAGCCTGCACTGGTGGCACAGAAGGATAAATCCCGGACTATGGTCCAGGTGACTTATGCTGAATAGCATCCTGGGGTACTTCATGATACAGGCAGGGACTACAGGCATGCCAGTCCTGGGAGGGCATGGAGAGATTTGGTGTGTGTTCAGGGCACATTATCATGGATGGATTTTCCTATGGAAGACTGGGCAAATGACCATAAGGTGCTTTTTAGGGTGAGGTCAGGTGTCCTGTCAGTGTTATACCCTTGCGGAAGTGAGGGGTTGTTTAGAGTTGAAACTGATAGCACATTATACTCTCCAGATGTTACTGAGCACATGCAGGGGTGGAAAATTAGTAGAAAACTCAACACAATGGCATTGTGACATTGCCAATGTATTCTCAGTTTCACCAGCACACCTGAACATGGGTCTGGATTGGTAGAGCTGAGGTCAAAGTTCACCTGACAGTTCTTGTTATCTACTTTATCTAAGGGCAGCTGATCATCATCTGTGGGAAGCCATAAAACACTCACAAGTACCTTACAACATTGTTAGATGTAGTTTTTCCCATCTGAATTTTATATTTAGTAGCTTATAGGTTCATAGTTTAGTACTAAGCTAACTGCCCTTGTGATCCATTTTAAGCCTAGCCAATTATCCCTTGTGAGACTCAAACCCTGCACCTTGTGTTTGTAAGGCAAACACCTTAGCCATTAAGCCACCCTTCCAACCCCATGAATGATAGTTATGTTTTTTATAGTGTGTTTTAAAATAAAAATAATTCCACTGCCCATTTTATCTAACTGATTACTGTGGAGGGTTATATTATTTTAACTGTCCTGTGTTTTTGGTATCCAATTTTTATGGAAGTAATTTAAGGACTCTCCTGTTAAACAGTTGTGTGGAATCACACAGCTTGGTAGAAGCTTCTAAAAACTGTAAAACATATATGTAAACAATAATGCTAACACATAAGCTGGTTTCGTTGACAGTGTAATTACTGCTGTTTTGGGTTTCTGGGTTAATTTTGATGTGTTTTAATATTTATGCAGACTTTTACATACCACTCAGGACATCCAACATCTAGCCAAGGCTTTATACTACATTGTGTGTGTGTGTGTGTGTGTGTGTGTGTGTGTGTGTGTCTTTTGCTTTGCAATTGTTGTTTGTTATTCACTTCCTGCCCCTTTCTATTCTACTGCATTACTTATTTGTAGAGTTTATGCTTTTCCTTTCACCAGAATCTTTAGAACCAAGGAGTCCCCCCACAACTTCCACAGATAAATGGTACATTATTTTATTTAAATTCAACAATATGAAGTTAAAACTACATTTTATTAAACTGCAGTATGTGGTATGGTAACAGATATAACCAAATTTTCCTGAAAACACAACTTTTAAATAAACTAAGCACAAGATATTACTGAAACAAAATGGTCTCCAGTTATGAAAAATGTTGATAAGCTGCATGACTCCCATATTTCACGCACACGCACACACACACACACAAACACACACACACACACACACACAGACACACACACACACACACACACACACACACCACATGCAAGCAAGCAAACACACACATTAGATAGATAGATAGATAGATAGATAGATAGATAGATAGATAGATAGATAGATGGAGAGATACAAAAATGTACACTGCGATAGTGAGATATAGATGCGCACACATACACAGTCCTGTCCAAACTCCGTCACTTTTAGTACTTTCAGTCATACTGCTTTCTTGGAGTCATTTTACTCCGTCTCTAACATTTATTCTAGCATAATTATATTTGCAGTATATTGCAAACTCCTTTTCATGAATAGGCCATCTGTCTCATGAAAGAAATTATTTCCTTTGCCTTGGTTCAATGTCTTTTAGCATGGAAGTCAACATAGTGAAGAAAGGGTCAGCTAACATTGCTTTGATGGTTCTAGAGATGCTACTCCATGTTTCCAGAAACATTCGTGATCTTCCAATTTCCATGGCAGTGCTTACCACCCTTAGCAGCTTGCCAGGAATGGTGGCTCACCCCTTCTTGAAAAACAAATCTCTGACTTCTGTTGTTCAATATACCATCTCCTACTGGGCAACTACAGTAGAGGATACCCTCTGAACTCTGGTCAGCAGTGACTGAAGCAAACAGTTGCATTTCACCAACCACTAAACATGCTGCATTTACAGTTCTTCATTACTAAATACTGGATTTGTTATGCTGTCGTGAATTATTGCTAATAACAACTGCACAGGCACATGTATATGATGGTGTGGTTTCAGTATAAATAAAACCATACTACACTGCTGATTAGGCAGAGCTAGAACTGACTTAAAGGACTATAACTGCTGTGTCATACATACTTTTTATTTTATAAACCAAAACTTCAGTTAATTAGATCAGCTAGGATATAAAGAACATATCAATGTTTTATAAGAAACTAACAATCAATATGCTCATATCATCAAATAAATTATATTTAAAAAAATCCTAGTGAAGATTTATATAAAGGTTTCTAGTCATTTTTCTTGTGTCAAATTATTGCATTTTGGAGGTTGCAAAATGATAAAAATTGCACAAGAAATGCTATAGTGTTCAACGTGCATTTCTTTTTAAATGTCTTTCATGAAACCATGTTAAAAAAAGCATTATATTACAGACAGAATCTAGTTTAATCTTGCAGACTCCTCTAAGAGTGCTGTTTCTCTACCAGTCATTCAAGATATTGTGGAGCTCCAATTCCACCACACTGGACAAGACAAAGGGCTATTGTAACATAAACAGTGGCTGTCAGAGAGAGGTAGCTTTGTTAACTGAGACCTCAGAAATGTTGATTGTTTTGTTAGTGCATTACTTCTTACATATGTGTGTTTTTCAGTCCTTGGGAATTGCTGCCAAAATGATTACTAATGAATATTTTTGTTTATTTAATTATTTATTCTTTGTTGACCAGGCTATTTCTCCTAGACTAGAGGTCTCTTTTCATGGAAGACCATAAGTGGTATTTATACTACCTAGGGGCAATTTGGCCAGTTCACAACAGAAGGATAAATAGACAGATTAATAGATAGACAGAGAGAAAAATAAATAAATACATAAGAAAACTAGAGCAAGGCTATTATTGTGGTTACAAAAATTGTATTTCATGTCATCTTTGGTTAATATATGCTTAGTAATTTCTGTATAACAAACTGAGTAAAAGAAAAGGCAAATACATAATTAGTTCTGTTTACGTATTGTTTAAGCTCTGAAGACTTCTATGGTTATTGAAATACTAAACTTCATTCTCCTGGTTCTAGGTTACCACAACAATCTTTCAACGAAATATGTGTTTTGTATAGCTACTCAAACACAGTTATGTATATTATTTCAACTGATCTCCCAAAGAACCACGAGTGAACAAATTCAAAAGTTTTTCTAAGAATTGGGTGACTCCTTTATGCTACAACAGTACATGAAAGAAGCATGATGTCTTCATGAAGTTATATGAGTGAAAACAAAAATGCATATGCATACACCTAAGAAAATACAAAATTTGTCTATACGTTTTTAATGTTGGTGATGGCAGTTGGGAGAGACATGGTCTTTGATGTACTCATTGCTAATATATGCAGACAAAAATAGTGTTTAGGGGGCAGATTATAGTGTCTATTTCAGATACCTTGTAAAAGCAACTTTGTTTAAGACATGCTATTATTTTTGATTTAAGTATACTCTACTATCTTGCATAGCTTCAAAGAGACAGGTAGTGCTTCAACAGAGTATATATCTAGGTTGCTTATTTTCTGAAAGACTTAACTTGAGCTGCAAACTTCTTGATGACATGTCCTAAAAGTATAGCTAAAAAGAGCATTCTTGCATAAATAAGTATATAAATAACAGAATGTGCTAATAAAATAGATAATGATGACAAAAGAAAGTAAGCTTTAAAATGAACTTTGAAGAATAATAAAGCACAGAGACAGATGTTTGAAACAGTAACCCAAACATATTTTATTTGAAATTATTTTGGGCCAGCTTATTAAAATGTAGATGCAAAAAAGGTGCTCGGGCATTTACAGAGCTTAGACATTTTAATGCATTTCAAATTTCACTCACACTAAATTTGATAGGCAGGGACTTTATCTGTCATATTCTAGAAAAAAAAACAAAACATGCAATTTAAATTTAGCCTGCAGCATGACAATCTGAGCCTGCTGATAATAAAAGGATTATATTTGTATCTGACTGACAGGACTACATTTAAATCTTCCAAGAAACCTTATGCACCATATTTAGTAATGGGTCTGAAGAGATGCTATTGTAAAACTTTAGATGACAATTGCACTATAACTAATCTATCCTTTACTGTGTTAACAGTTCTTACCATGTCAAGATAATTAAATGATTCAATAAAATAAGTGTTTTTAAAGATCAATATGAAAATTATGCTGTAAAGTGATTAAGACTGTGTACTGCAAATCAAGAAGTCTAGGTTTATTGAATTCTAGTTTGTTAAAAGAGTAAGTGTAATATAGAGAAATGATTTTACAGACATGATCATGGAGCAGTGTTCTGGTTAAGGGGTTTTTCAGAGACAAAAAGTAAGGAACAGGGACTGAGGAAATGGAACCCAATACAATGAGCTAACATTTCTTATCAGCTCACATCTTCAACCCTGTTCCCTATGCAGACAAATTTGATTTTATTGCACATGCAGCTGTTTTATTACTTTTTGCCCTGACACACATTGTTTAACTTCATGGTCTAAGGTCAACAACTAATAGAGAAATGATTTAAGCAGTGTTTTATGTGCTCTGCATTAATGATTGATACAGATTCATATGTAAATGGCATGTCTGCTGGAGGGGTACACCAGTCCTTAAACCTTATTTTTATGAATCAAACATCATTTAGCATTTGAGATTGTGACATTTAAGGACAGTGTAGTTTGGACTTGTTGTCTTTTTTGCCACTTGAAGCGAATGGTTGTGGCTTTAATACTGCAGTCTCCACATCCTGGAGAGCAGAAGCAGCTTGGAGACTCTGTAGCAAAGGTGGGGCTGCTGAAGGCAAGTGAATGCATGGAGCCAACTGAATAGGGTGGGGCTACAATAGGGCAGATTCAACTTTTCCCTCCACCAACCTCCGTATTACCTTGTCATAATGGCTCCCTTCCCTAAAGTCAATGGCCAAATTGTTTCTGTGGAGGAGGGAATATAGACATCCCCAGCTTAGGTCACAGTCCTACAACCCACTTGTTCCTGACCCTGAAATCTAATCAGTTTGTTCATTGAGAGCCAGCTGGTGGAGAGTGACCAATCCCTAAAAGTCTTTCAGTGCAGCCTACAGTTTATTCCCACTAGGTGTCACACTAACTTGTGATAGCTTCTTGTCTAGGGTAGTGGTATGTGCATTCCCACACACATACCTGCCTTCCTCAGTTTAGTGGTGTGTATGCACTGTAAGCAGCACACGCTTGCCCAACCTCTTCTTCAGCTGAGCACCTACATATGGTAGGTGCTGCCAGTGGTGTGAGTTAAGCCATCTCCCTCCCCACAGATATGCCAAAACTCTCAATCTCTTAGTGCAAGAAATCTGGACAAAACCATAAATAAATAAGGAACAAAGGACACATTTAAATATTGCTCTTATAAAGTTAGAAAGCTGATAAAATAACAGGTTTTGTATTATCATGAATTTTCCGAAGGGTATGAAGTCTGAAACTCAAATATCTGCCATTATTTTTTCTGACACCAGTCTTCAATGATTTGCCATATAACCAAAAATTTTATGAGGAAAAGACCAAAAACACGAGGCAAAAATCTGGACAGTAGAGTGGTATGGAGCCAGTGCTTGAGATACAAGTATGTCCTTTCCTGCCACCTGTACCTCTAGTTAAACATGGTTAACTTGTACCATAGCCAGGATTTCTTCCCTCTACACCATGGGGCTGGGCTGAACAGAATTGGTTTTAAACATGGCTACCGACTTTATTAAATAAATGGTGAAAAACTACTGTACGTGCCGAATTGTGTTCAAGTAGTACTCTTTCTCCTCAGCAGCAGTCTTCCTCCATAGTGTACATACCAAAGCGAGTTGGAGAAAGTTCATTTCAGAAATAATACAGGTCAGCTCTTAATGCATGAGGACATTTGTTACATTGCAGTTACAAGCGGTGCTGAGATTAATCCTAGCACTACACTAACAAAATAACCCCAGATTTCATTTCAAAATAGAATACTTTTAATTTCACAAATAAGAAAAAAAATATTTTTGAAATGAGGCTTCAATTTTATAGAACTGCCTCACTTCCTCACTGGATGTAGTCCATTTTTAAGCTCTGTAAAATAAACAAATGTAATAAATAGAATAAATAAGACCTGAGATGCTGTCTACTAGCTCTCTGTGTTTGCTGCAGCATTACTGATATTAACTCAGTATTCAGCTAGATGGATTTAGGAAGCTTAAGAGGTTGGATTGAACAGTAGTAGGAAGACAGATTAGAATCATACCTCTCAACCTCTTAGTGCAAGAAATCTGAACAAAGTCAAAAATAATGGGTGGACAGATGCCCAAAAATAGGGACAGATTCCAAATGCTGATCTTACAAATGTTGAAGTTTGCTAGCATAACAAGAATTGTGTTAGTGTGCATTTTCTGAAGGATATGAAGTTTGAAACTCAAATATATGTCATTATTTAGTGACTTCAATGCTCAGTGCTTTGCCAGAAAATAACAAATGGCACAAGCCAAAAATATGAGTAGAACATCTGGACATTCTTTTAAAATATGGACCATTGAGACATATGATGAGGATATATGCCTAGCAGTGTAGAGGCAAAGGCCAAAATGGTGTGCATATATGGATCTACTTCATAACATTGAAATTTCTTAACATTGAGACAAAAGCATCTAAATCCCAAAACATTGAAAACCCAAAACATTGAAAACTCAGAACATTGAAAGTGTGCTTCATAACATTGAAAACTACAGTGCATATGTAAATAACATCCTCTTCACCTATAACAACATCTAAGTAACAAACACACTTTATACTATGTTTCTGCAGGGGAGCAAGCCACCCTGTACCCCCCCCCCCCTGTAAATTAAATATACCAACTCCAAGATTGTACTACAGTGGAAAAAAGTTAATTTCCTAACCTTATCTGAGGTTAGGAAATTATCTTTTTTCCATTGTAGTGCGATCCTGGAGTTG
This sequence comes from Protopterus annectens, assembly GCF_019279795.1. Lineage (NCBI taxonomy): Eukaryota > Metazoa > Chordata > Ceratodontiformes > Protopteridae > Protopterus > Protopterus annectens. Next base: position 826,482,205 of record NC_056739.1, read on the forward strand.
GTATATTTAATTTATGGGGGAGGTGGGGGGCAGAGCCACCCCACATGGGGGATGCAAGGGGACTTGCCCCCTGCTGCAGAAATGTACTAAAAAGTGTGTTTGTTACTTAGGTGGTGGTGTAGGTGGAGGTGATATTATTTACTTGTGCAATGTAGTTTTCACTGTTATGAAGCACATGTTCAATATTCTGAGTTTTCCATGTTTTGGGTTTTCAGTGTTTTGAATTTTTGATGTTATGGTCTGAATGTTATGAAATTCAACTTTATGAAATTTCAATGTTATGAAGTAGACCTGTCAGTATATCAATGTCTAACGTCATTATGTTGTCCCTTCTTATAAGGCTGAGTGAGGAAACATGCAATACACAACAGATCAAGTAACATTTCTTGATCTGGGCAAAACTTGTGCACACAGGTAAAAAACGCACTCTCCAAAGTTAAGAATACAGCATCCATGGGACCAGATGACATGCTGGGCTGTGAACTACATGAACTACAAAATGAACTGGCACCTCACCTAAGTGTCATGTTTAATCATAGCCTCACCTCAGGCTTCATGCCCACTGAGTGGGGCACAGCTAAAATTATCCCACTCCACAAGGAGGGATCCACCTTGGATCCTGGGAACTACCGCCCAATCAGTCTGATGAGCCTGATCTGCAAGGCCATGAAATGTATTATCATGGAATTTATGAACAAAGACATTGGCAACCTTCAAACACTGGTCCCACCCAGTTCGGGTTCGTGAAGGGCCGATCATTTCTCCTGAACCTGACTGACTTCTTTGAATCAGTCTCCAGAGCAGTGGATGAGGGTAAGGCAGTCCACACAGCTTATCTGGACCTTGCCAAGGCCTTTGACACCATCCCCCACTCTGGAATCATACATAGACTTACTAAGCTGGGCATTAATCCCTACATCACTCGATGGGTTGCCAACTGGTTTACTGACAGAAACCACACTGTAAAAGAAGCAGACTCCAAATCCATCTCCAGACAAGTGACAAGTGGAATACTTCAGGGTTCAGTCTTGGGACCGCTCTTGTTTGGCATTCACTTCTCTGAAGTACAGGCCAACACTAAGGGACTCTGGCTAACAAAGTTCGCAGATGACTGCAAACTGGGAGCCATTACTGAATCCCCAAATGATGTGGATATTCTACAAAAGGGCCTTACAGAAACAGATGCTTGGTGCCAGAGCCATGGGCTCAAGCTCAATGCCCAGAAATGTATAGTTATCCCCTTTGGGAAAAAACATGTACCCATAAATTACCACATAGGTGGCAGTACACTAAACACCGCAAGTGTGATAAGAGACTTAGGGACACAGGTGGACAGTGGTCTCACCTTCGATAACCACTTTGCCACAACAGTGAAAGAAATCCTTCGATGTGACACACCTCATCACTAAGGACTTTTCATCCAGAAAAAAGGAGGTCATTGTCCCACTGTACTCATCCCTCATTAGACCCATTATAGAATACAACACCCTGTTTGGTATGTACCTCTCAAGACATCTGCAACAACTGGAAAGGCCACAGAAATACCTCACTAAAAGAATCACAGGCCTAAAGCAGATGCCCTATGCTGACCACTTTAAAAAACTCCAGCTATACTCTGTCGCATATCGTCTACTCAGAGGCGCTCTCTGCTTAACATACAAGGCCATGTCAAACCCAGAGCTGTTGGACATGCTACACTTAAAGAAATCCCAATCTCTCAGAGCCACATGCTCCAGGGATCTAAATCTTGTCATCACAATAAACAAAACATGCTGGAGGGATAGGTTCCTGACCCAGAGACTCCCCAGACTCTTGAATAGACTGCCCATACATGTCAAGCAGAGCGCCTCTTTGGCCCTATTCAAAAGGAACCTTGACGATTGGATGGGAGAAAGGAAATTCACCCCGGGGATCACGTCAGTCACCCTGCTAGACAGGGGTCCAGGGATGTAAATAGTGTGGGAAGAAATAGCCAGGGAATTGTTATAGCTAGGCTTGTATAGGCCCTAGGGACGATAGCCTAGTATCACCCTATGAACCTATGAACCTATGAACTTATCATTGTACTGTGTACTTTGCAGGAGAAGGATAGGCAACTCTTAGTATATACACAATGTCTACCTGCAATATATGTTAATGCCATTGCTGGCTAAGATCAACATTCACATAAATGTACATATCCATCAGGATTGTCAATGCCTGGCTAGCATCCTTCCATACACCTCCATTCCTAAATAACAAGTGATTAATTTTTTTTTTAGTCCTGTATTGAATGAAAGTTATTCTGACTCAGTGTCAAATTTCCTTTTTGATGACACCTCTTCTCCAAAGTTGATAGCCTTCAGCCCAACTTGCCCTTAGATGCTTGTCTTAGTGATTTTGATCTTTTGAGGATGGAGTCTGAAAGGAAGCATCCGCGCATGAACATCATACACTTATTAATTTAGGATTACAGATCATGAATGTGGAAAAACACTGATATAATCCATTAGGCATTATATAGAGATGGTCTTGATCTCTGATTTAGAACGTCCACTTATGGTGTGACCAGAATAGACAAGCATGTTTTTTAAAAGTTAATGTTTAGGACATCTGTATGAAACTTGGAATTTTACATATGCCAGTTTTAAGAAGTCAAGGTATTTAGAAGGCCAGAATCATTAAGGTGTATATTAGTGGCAATGGAAGCTGTTGCTAAAGGAAAGCTATGAGATACATAAGACATTGTATAATTTCTGCTGAACAACAATTGGACACAAATGGCCTCCCACTAGCAAGCTTTAATCTCTCACAAAAGGCCTACAAAAGGCCTACAAAATAAAACCTACTGCTGTTAAGATATCAAACCTTAGGAATGCATATTCATGCTGAGTCAATACAGACTGTATATTAACCCTTTGTTAATAAAGTAAGACACATGGCTTGACTATGTATTATGGCAGAGTGATCTGTAAAATGCCATTAAAACAATAGCTTGAGTCACACAAAAAGGCACCATCAAGAATTAAACACAAGTCTGCTGTATAGATAGTGCTCTGTGACTTTCTTTTAATGGCTGTGAATTCCTTAAAAAAATGCTGTGAAAAACTTAGTAGTAGTGTTTTGAAATGTTTTCTGTCACTGAGGTAAAAAGTTTAGTGCTAGAACCTCATTCTGAATGTTCTGCTATTTGTCCTAGCCAGCTGTATGGATCTTCAATAGAATCTGCAGCTGAATCAACTGCCTTAATTCTGAGTAACTGAGACCCAGAAAAGTAATCTTAAGTAATTCTTTTGGGAAGCAGAGTGACTTTTCTTCATTTTACTGGTATGAATAAATGACTTTCATTGAGTCAAATGTATAAAAACAAACAAACAAAAAAATCACCTCATATTAGCATCTTTGGGACTGTGACATGTCTGGTCAGATTAAAATTCTTGCATTATATACTTTATGCAATATTTATTCAATAAAACAAATTAGTTGCTGAGGGAAAACTTTACCTTCTGCCACCAATACTAGCAAGTTTCTTTTATTTTATTTTCATACACATTTTGCATTTATCTTGTATATTCCTTCATCCTTGGTTATCTCAGATATATTTATCTTGCATAGTTTCTATAGATTTGCTTGATGTTTAAATTTTATTGTGAGTGATATTGATCTTCTTTTGTAATGTGTATCCTGTGGCGTTTTTCTCCCCAGGCCTCCACTGAAAAAAGATTCTTGCCCAGCTGGACTTTCCCAGTAAACAAATGTCAATAAATAAAATGCATTATGCAGTGTACATAAGTTAACATCAAATTACTGTTTTTTGCTATTTTTCTTATAACGCATCAACAGATTTTTAGGACAGGCCAACGTTGTACAACCTAGCACACAAAGAAATCAAACAATAGTGTAGGACAATAGAACTTAACGAAAATAATATACTGTATCAGCCAAAAATCTGGCACATAATGTAAGAAGCTATACAAATATGCTTGTGTGCCATTTAAAGGACAGTTTGCATGCTAGAAAGCAGCTCTTAGATGCATATGCTCATGCTGCTCTGAAAGGGAGAGGAGTACAATGGAGCAGTGAATAACACAGCTACCTCACAGAGGAGGCTCTCGGTTTCAGTTCTAAGCCGGAGTACCTTCTGTGTGAACTCTGCATGCCCCGTGTCCACACAGATTTTCTAAAGATGCCCTTATTTCTTCCCACCTCTGAAAGACATGCTGTAAATTGATAGGTGACTTTTCAAATTGCCAATAATTATGTATGCATTCTGTGGACATGTTTGTTCTGCAGCAGACCATTGCCCTATGCAGAATGAGCTACAAAGCCTTTTATTCACAGTCTGCAGGGACTGGTTCCCATATTCCAGTAACCTTGTAAAAGATAAATTAAGTTATCAAACAATGAATGGATGTTTTCAACAGGCTGTACTTTAACTAGTTAAGTTTTAAGATACAAAAGTACTAGAAAAAATAAGTATTGTTCTTGACGAGGAGAACAGCTCCAGTAAGAAGAAAGAGCAATGCAGACCTTTCATGTTGCAATGTTCTTATTAATACTATTATTTATATTATAAAATAACTCTGCCTGGCTCAGTGTTGATCTGTTCTGTCAAAACTCTCCCACACCTCCAAGAAATCACACAAAACTCTTTTACTTCCATAAAAATGGTTACGAATTTCCAATTACTTCTAAATCCCCCCCAAAATAAATTATATTTACACCTAAGCAAAATATCATGACAAAAGACCCCTTTCCATATAGCATCATGTGATAATACTCAAATCCAACAAGTTAACCACACCAAACTACTAGATATATCCATAGCTTAACATCTGAAATTTGGTCAGCATATTAAACATGTTATAAAAAAAAGTTCACCAAAAATAGCTCTTTATAGTGCTCCTTAAAACTACCTTAATTGTTTTACCATCAAAGCAGATCCTAAATCGACTTCAAGCAAACCTAAGCTTCAGGGTTCTTAATGTAATATGCTTTATCTCCATCTTTTCCCTACCCAATCCACTCCTTCCACTCTGCACAATAAACTCATTAAATATTCTTCACATGATACTCTATCTACCTCAGACTAATTTCAAGTAAATCTATGCTTATTGCCTCAACCACAATTGCAGAATAATTGTAGTCTAAAGTTGTTATTCAATGCTCTATAACAAGAGTCTGTAATGCTGTATGGTTGTTACACTTGTTGCACAAATAATATAATTTAAATTTTTACTTGATTGTATCAATCACACTGACTGCACTATATACTTGCCTGTATAAATAACAACATATCTACACTATGTTTGATATTGTAAAGGAGCTTTTCTCCACAGGTCTCCACTGAAAAGGGGCTTGTTACTCAGTCAGAATAAAATGGTAACCAAATGCAATAAAATATAAAATGGGTCTGCACTGTCTGTAATAACCAAAAATGAAGGCGTCTTTAAACAATAGGTATGCAGTACTTTCATTAAGCATCATAGTGGATTGAGGCTTAACATCATGTTTACACTGAATGACAATGTTTTCTTGAATTTTGTAACTAATTTTGCTGAATCTAAATGAAAACATCAGCATAACTTTCTTTCATCTCTTAAATTATTTTGAAGTTACATCGTGTTCCCTGTGCTAAGGCACAGAATCGAAATAAATTCCTCAAAATATAATTTCTGGTCAGCAAATACATGTGTGTGTATTTTGAGTATACAGTGAACAACTCTTCTCATACTACTGTAACGAATATTCATAAAATTATCGCCACAAGGTTTGTGATGCTAAGGATAATGAGATGCATGCAAAATTCCCGCATCAATGAAAATCTCAAGAAACAAAATCAGTATTGCATAAATCTAATAGCATCTTTTCCATTTCAGTGACTTCAAACAGCATTTTTCAATATAGTTTTAGCCAAAGTCAAAAGTCAACATGCTTGTACCCAGATTTTTGTTAATTGTTCAGCAAGGTGATGCAAGTGAACCTGATTTTGAGAAATTAAGCAGCTAGCTAAAACATAAGGCATTGCAATGCAACTCTGAACTGCTTCACAGATTTTCAGGAATGAAAAAAGCAATTATTTTTAGGATAGGTATCAGACAAACTAAAGGAAAGAAAAGCATATATGCACACTTTCATTTCCCGTGTTAATTACATACTTTCATGCTACAAAAATATCTGAAGAAGTCTGATGTTTTTAGTTTGCTAACAAAGTTTTATTTTCACTTGTGCTTCCAGGGGATGCCTTCATACTTTAGTTTTTATTTTCCTTTTTAAACAAATACTAATAATCTATGTAGATGTGAGACAGCAGAGTATTTGCAGTTAACTGTTGCTGTTTCATGTCTGTTTTTTTTTTGTGTTATTCTTTAATCCATTATTTCTTATGTCCCAGGTGCCCTCCAAATTCTATGACAAGGCACAAAGAGATGAGGATATCTCAGTACAGGTCCATCTGTATGGTGGGAGAGATTTTTTCCCCTTTGATCTAATAGTAATCTTATTACCCTCAACAACTATTGGAGTACAACTGCATAACTCAAAGCCCAGGTGATCAGACAAAGCCAACCTTGAGTAAACTGTGTATTACACACATCCAGTTGTGGGTTATTGCTATTATATATTGACATTATTTAACAAAGCAATTCTTACCTTCTACAAATGATGCCATTTTATAAAATGACTTTAGTGCTCTCCTGTCATCTTTTGGTAGTCTGAGACATCTAGGGCATACTGGGCATACTCTATGGCTACCCAATACATCTCTGCTAGTGCTTTTTTCCTATGCTATTTTATTTTTTTGTTTTGAGTCTATATGGCTTGAGTAGACTTATACTGAATGCGCAAACTGCTTTGCGAATAAACTGTTGTTTTCTGGCAGATGACTGAGAAGTGAAGTCAATGAATAACAAGGGAGTGACATTTGTGTTTCAGCACATAAGGGTTTGCAGTATATGCCATGCAGTTATTGAATAGGATCAAAATCCATAATTTCTTTTTTTGTTCTGCACCACCGAGCAGTTTACTGCTTTTCTTCCCTTTTTGTTATATTTTAAATTCTTTGCTTTGGGGCAGGGGAGAAAGTAAGTAATTAGACCAAATGTGTGAGGAATGTTTGGTATAGTAATCCCCATTTGTTTTATAAGTCCTAATTTGCAGAACTGCAAATACCTTATTTTCTAAGCCTACATACTTATGAAGAATTAAACACAGTTGTTTGTTATTGGGTTTTTCCATGCATTCATTTCACTGCATATTTCTCTCATTTTGGACTGTAGACATGAATTATTTGTAGCTTTAACGTAGTGAGGTTAAAAGCTTTGATATAAGTGTGGCAGTTACATCCACAGTTGAAAAAGTATCTTGGTATATCTTTTGTTTTGATTTTGTTTCTCATGCTAAGTGTTCTTTTTTCCCCTTAAGCCTCCAGTCTTAAAGTCATTGTGAGTATCTGTTCATTAAGTAATACTTCTGTTTTTTACACACCACTGTGACTCAAAATTCATGTTATAACAAGAATGAGAGGTCATTTTTTCCATCACCCAAGACAGATGTTTCTTGAAAGATCCGTATGTGTAATTTATCACCTCAAAGTCATGACTCTTTGGCAGGCATAATTTGCTGCTTTTCCCATTTTTGCTAAGGCTCTCTGATCTGACAATATCTAATGTTTTATCATTGTTTGACAAATCTGCTGCTTCAGTTTTATCTGTTATGTGCATTATTTCATCATGTCTGACAGACATTTATTCTTTGTTGTTCAATTTATCCAGCAGTTCAGTCTTATCTGTAATGTATATCATTTTATCTTGCTTGTGAGCCTTTTCTTCTCCCCTTTTTAATTTATCTTCTGCCTCTTGATATAGCTTAGCAATCATAAAGGGTCCAGCAAAGTACAAGGATTAGCAATAAGGACTGTCAGGATAAGCTCTCTGCTTCTTTTTCGTTAATCCCATTTTAAACTCATAGAAAAGGAAATCATTATTTGGTGCGCCGACATTCATAACACTCCATAGATACATTTATTTTGCTCAGATTATGATGGTCTGTTTTATTGGGACTATCATCATCTCTTCTGTTGAGAGTAAAACAACACCCTAGACTGGCTAAAAGTGGAACATGCACAACTTTCAGTATTATAAATAGCAATGGCATAAAAATGAACACATTGTCATGTCTTCATGACACTGAAGAAGAGAGTACAGTGAAAGTGAAAGACAGGAAGTATGAGGCAAAATGAAAGTGATCATTTTAGGAAAGGTACACAGTCTTGGGGCAGCAATAATATCAAAATAAATAAATTAAATACAAATGGCCAAAACTAATCACATTAAGTAACCTTAAAGCGATAATCACTAAATACTAGACACCTTCTTCACAATAAGAAATAGTCTTAGATAACTGAGTGAGTTTTTTGATTGGTTGACAAATGTTTTTAATTTCAGGTTGTTGACTGTATTATTAAACTCTGATGAAGTCTGGAAATAAAGATGAATGCTCCTAGTTTTCTGGCTACCTGCACTTGTGGTTGTTTTTATTTTATTTATACATTTGAATTGATTTATATCAAAATAAACAAACACATTCAGCAATGGAAATGTATACCTTACTCCCATCACATAAACACAAGGCAGTATTTCCTATAAACAACTTCACGTATAAAAAGTTTTCTTCTCTTGTATCCAGTACACCTACAAACACTCACATGCCATTGGCTCAGGGCTGAAGTCCTTAAACCAGCCAGTTCAAAACATAACACTAGTTAGATCATAGTAATGTATATAACCCAGAGCCCTAACTCTAAATACAAAACTCCCACCTGGTCCCTAAACCTAATCTCAAACCTCACCGTCTAACCCTGAAATCCCTTTTTGTCCCTAAAGCTAAAGTTGTCAATTATTCCCTAAACCTAGTTAGTCCCTAGTTCTAAACTCCCTGATCACTACTTAAACCTAAACTCCCTGATAATTCCCTAGTCCTAAATTCCCCAGTTATTCATTAACCCTAAATTCCCCAATTGTGCCATAACCCTAAATTCCCTAATTACTACCTAAATTCAAGTTCCCTTATCACCCCATAACCCAAGTCCCAAGCACCACTTGCTAACCCTAATCCTAAATCCCCGAGTCACCTCTAAACCTAAGGGTAAACTCCTACTCTATCCCACCTCCTCCCTCTGGCTGCCAAACTTCCCCTGCCTGAACTTAGATACATGTTCACGTGATTGCACCATTCTAGCCACACCACTGCCACATCTTACCCAAACACATAGTCGAGCTTAAACAGCAGACCATATGAACTGCCCGATCCATTCCCGTCTGTGAGACTGGCTGGTTGGCTGCCTGAACTCAAGCAGATAAATTAGAAATAAAAAGTTTTGCTTTTTTTGAATTTTCACAAGTTTATCTGTTTTAGTTTTGTTCACCTGCTTTAGTAACCAGCAAGCTGTTTGCTGTCCGTTTCACTTGCATTTAGTTTTCCATTTTCAAAAATTGGGAACTTAAGTAATGGGATAAATACTGCAAGCAAAGCATCTGCATCAATGCAATCCCTGCCCTGACATCCCTGACTCCATGAGAAAAAATTAACTCTAGCATTAAACTTTATCTCCCTGTTGTAAAAGAAATAATAAATTAAATTTTATTTTTTTATGCTTCATGTGCTTATGTATCTTGCTTTATGAAGAACAGACTTTTTCTTTTTTGAACTTCACAATGCCTATATCTGCTTCTGTTACTACTAATGACCTGTCGGCAGAAGAAATATAGATTTGCATATTTTAAGCAGATGAAAGTGAAACTATGGAGACAATTTTGCCGATTATGAGAGAGAGAGGTATAAACATTGTTATGAAGTGCATCAGTAGGCTTCTCAACAAATTATTGTTAGGCATTTAACTGAGTACTAACTACTTCCAACAAATGACTGGTTGGCATTAAATTGAGTTCTAATAACTAAATACAACTGTCTCACTTAAAGATGGTCATAGAATGTATACCTGATATTAGGCACAGTGGGAAACTGACTACTACATATTGCATAGGAGGGTTTCTGCTTTCCCCACTGCTGTGTAACTACTTAGTATAAGTAAGGAGGAGTGCTGGTGTCGGATGTGCCACTTTGTAAGAATGATTTTTCCTTTTTTTTTTTGAGACATGCAGGTTGTTTTTAGGTGAGGTGTATTCTTGAACAGTAGTGATCAAGAAATTATTATATTATTTATATGATTTAGTGCTTTAATTGCAGAAACTCATCCACTGGTGCAATAATACATCCTGGCAACATATTTTTATTGCATCAGAATTCAATTAAAACATTTCAAAACTAGAGACGTATATAATGTTATGGAAAAAATTGTAGACTTCTGTGTCTGCATTAGCTATACAGGTAGTATTATTTTAGAAGATTTAGTAATGCATTCCACATGTTGTACATAATGAACTACAATGAAGTGCATAAAACAAGAAAACTAAAATGGTGGTGGCCTAAGAAATGATGAAAGAATTGAAATAAACTACTAGTAATCAATTAAATTAACAGTTGGAAATATAAAAATAGTTAAGAAAGAGAGGAAGACATCTAGGAATCATATATATGTCTATATATTCATGTGTGTGTGTGTGTGTGTGTGTGTGTGTGTGTGTGTGTGTGTGTGTGTGTGTGTGTATATATATATTTTTTATATATATATATATATATATATATATATATATATATATATATATATATCACTTGTCGAATGTTTAACTCATTGAACCTTTATTCATTGACCACTATATGTCAAACCTCACAGCGATCAACAAGATCTTTCCCAGGGTAGGGAAGCACTATTCCAGTACCACAACTTTGCCCTTTTCCTCACTGTAGTGCGATATCAGAGTTGGCATATATAGTTGGGAGGGGTGTGGGGGTGAAGCCCCTAACTTGGGTGGGTTTGATTTTGTGTGGTTTGTGTTTTGGTGTGCCTTTGGCCAAGGGGTTCATTTCTTTGGGAAAGAATTTGTCGATCGCTGAAATGAGGCTGGACATATAGTAGTCAATGAATAAAGGTTGAATGAATTAAACATTCGATTAAGTGATATAAATCTTGTATTTACACATGTATATTTTTTGAGCCTTCTCTTGCATCATCCTACAGCCTTCTTACCAAGGGTCACATGTCCATGTCACATCTGTCAACATTTTCATGCCACCCCAACTATCTCTGAAATAACGCAGCAGAAAGAAACAGCACACAAGCAAAAGCTGGAGCTCCACAAACCAAACATGTAGAGAAACAAAGGATGACACCAAACAACCACAGCTAAGGATCCATTGGTTTAATAAAAACTGTTAAAAAACAAGGTCAGTGCTTTCGGAACACGAATCCTTCTTCAGACCATAAAAACATGTTAAAACAAAGAGTTTAAATAATCAGTACAACCAATTAAACACCAGAGAAGACTTAATTAGCAATGATGCCATCTAACAAAGGAAAAATGAATTCAACCAGTAAGCTAGCTTAAAAAAGCCAAGTCTCCAAAGAGTAACACCCACTCAGTGCTTTAACGGATGACTCTTAAGAAAAGGCTTAATACTCATTTTATCAATTAAGCCTTGTTTACAATAAGATTTTAGCTTCATAATCCACTTCTGTTCTACTTGCTCTTGTTTGTCTGTCTCAGAAATAGCTGGGACCAGTCACAGAACCTAAGGGTGTCCTGGGGGTCCTAGCTGCCACAAGCTGGGGGATTACTTTAGGCAGTCCCTTTTCATCCCACTGCAGCCTTTGTGGTTGCATCTACATAACAGGCATGGAATGGGTATGTGTCATATATTGCCCCACCTCCTTGGCAGCTCAGACAGACACCACCCTTCCTCTTCTACCCTCTTTTGACAATGCCTCCCAACGTGACATCCCCAACCTCCAACAGGAATTGCTATGAGGAATGCCACGTATCTACCCACTCCCCTAGAATTATTACTCCAGTCACTCTTCTGAGCCATTAATCAGACCTGGATCATCTTGGCCATAGTCAGACCTTTATCCATCCATGAAACCTTAGCAGCTTGCATCCAGGAGCCATAAAGATGGTGTACTCAGGCTGGTAATAAAAGTGCTCACATTTTTATCAAAAATTCAAATGGTAGCCATTTATTTCCTAAAACAAAAGTTAATTTGGAAGCCATGGGGCCCTGCAACCCCTTTCACAGAATATGTCTTGTGTCCCCCTGCTTATCGTAAATAATTCTTTGGTCATTGCACTTTGTTGGAAGGATATTTCCTGCAATGTGTAGAGCCCAAAGATGATGATTAAATTTGCAAAAGCAACCATTTAGGCACAAGGCAATTCCCCATTTGCATGACTTCTGCTACTTTCAATGTCTTTAATTAAATGGTATTCACACACCCTTTTTAAAGCTATAAGCATTGTGGTAAAATGGAAGGCAAGGCGGGTATAATACAAAAAGAAGTAGGATGTAGAGTTTCTGGTCAAAAGCTTGGAATGCAGGTTGGAGTAAATGAAGCCTAATACAGTGGAAGCAAGATTTAAAGAAAACAAGTTGATAAAAACAAAATGAGAATGAACGCACAGACAATTATTATAGAAGCTGTACTAGATGCATCATCTGGATGCCTCACTGAGTATCTTATCTAAACATCTTGAAATATCTAAATAATTGAATCTGTAGGCTATAACACCATGACACAGTTAGGGCTCTTAGAGCTCGCATTCATATAAAATCCAAACCAAATATTCTGCTATATCCTATAGCTGAATATATAAAATCATGTTAAACATAAAGCTAGTTTTGGCAATCTGAGTACAAAAAGCTATTGTTTAGAATTAGAAATACAAGCTGTATTGCATAAATATCTTTCTTTAATGGTCTCAGAAGTTTACAACTATTTCATATTATTAAACACATTTCTAACACGGTGGTGGTGCTGCGGTAGCGTTGTCGCCTCACAGTAAGACGCTGTCCGGTTCGATTCTCAGCTAGAGCGTCTTCTGCATGGAGACATGCGTGAATGGGCGTACCTTCATTGAAGGTTGTGCGTCAGGCCTGGCAAGCCGGTATGTAAAAATCAACTGCCAATCATTAGCAGACCAGAGTTCTGCTGTGGTGACCCCTAACCAGGAAAAGCCAAAAGACACAAACAAACACATTTCTTTAAAGAACAGAAAATAAACTATACATTGCATTTTTTTGCATAATGCATACTTCTCATGCAACTGATCAAGTGGGTTTTGCGATTCATAAAAACCTTTATGGTCTGATCAGCACACATTGTGCATTTTATACTGAAAGAGAAGGGAAGGAGACATTCAGCCTTTGGGAAGTTCTAGAACTCTAGTGCACATTTATAGGTGTTACATGACCTTTAACAATAAAATGCTCTGTAGCATAGATGATTATATGTATGTGGTGAAATGCCCCTCCCAAAAAAAGAAAGAAATATAATGTTGTACCTTCAATTTAATGTGGGATATAAATCTGGAAACTATTAAAACATGTATCATTATACTTTTTCCCATAATCAAACCAAATAGCAGCTCATACATATTAAGAATTAGCAAGAAGAAAAAGCAAGTCTTTCATACTGTATGCAGTGAATGGTAACCTGTATCAAGAGAGGAGAAATTGTAGTGATCTGCAAATGTGGATGACACACACACGCACACACACACACACACACACACACACACACACACACACACACACACACACACACACACACACACACACACACACACACACACATATATATAAACCGTATTATGAAATATTGAGAGCTCAAAACAGAGAATCACAAATACTAGAACAAGAGACTGAGAATCATAAAGCACTGAATGACTAATATAAGTGAATCAGAAAACACTGACTACTTCTTACCCACTAAAAAGCCCTATATCAGTAAATTCCATCTCCATAACTAAGATCAAGTGTTGTCTTGGTAATGTTACTGTTATCGAAAGGGTTTGTAGTGACGTAATGTGTAGGGTTAGGGACAAGGGTATGATTACAGGGTTCCACTTGAAAACATCGAAAAGCCATAACATCTAAATTCATAACATCTAAACCACAACATCTAAAACCCAAAACATCTAAAACTCATAACATCAAATCTCAAAACATTGAAAACTACAAAGCAACTATAAATAACATCCCACAGAGGTTTTACTCCATTTATGCAGAGGGGCAAGCCCCCCTGCACCCCCCATAAATTAAATATACCAACTCTGAGGTCGCACTACAGTTGGGGAAAAAGTTAATTTTCTAACCCCACTGTAGTGAGAGCTCGGAGTTGGTATATTTAATTTATGGGTGGTGTGGGAGGTGGAACCCCCATTTGGGGGGTGCAGGGGTGCTTTCCCCCTGCATAAACGTAGTAAACAGTGTGTGAGATGTTATTTATAGTTGCTTTGGAGTTTTCACTGTTTTGAGATTCAATGTTATGAGTATTAGATGTTTTGGATTTTCGATCATTTGGTCTCGCTGTTTTGAATTTAGATGTTATGAGCTTTCAATCATATGAAGTGGAACCGATTACAGTTATGGTTAGGATTAGCACATGAGTGTGATAGACAGAGAGACATCTGTTGATCTCTTGAATAAAACTGTTTTTGACAGTGGTCTACTTGAGGTCCCAGTACAACTTTTTCCTTGGTTCTTGCTAATCAGAAAGCCAATAGTTTTAGTTTGGTATGGTAGAGTATGCAGCAAAAGTGCTGCTAAGTGGGTGTAAAATAATTCATGCCTGCTAGCAGAGGAGCAGTTCCCAATTAAATTATTTGTCTGAAATCAGTGCAACTTTAAATATTTCTTAGAGACACAAGCAGACTGTGTCCTACAATCTGGTTACAAAGCTGTTAACGCAATGTGCAACCATGCATGGCAGAAACTGGGAAGTCCTCAGCCTGCCATTCTGGAGTGACAGCACTTTACAAACTTGGGCCAGAATGGAAAGCTGTAGTGTTGGAAAATATTATCAGCCTTTCCTGTAAATTTTGTGTGTGTGTGTGTGTGTGTGTGTGTGTGTGTGTGTGTGTGTGTGTGTGTGTTTATAAGAGTTATTTTAAAAAACAGTTACTCTAGACAATTGAGTGCTGGAAGGCACTAAACCTCAGCGACAACGGTAAGAAAGAGGACTGGGGAGCTAGGCCAAAGACTGCTTGCCTTGTGAGGTGCTCAGCACAAAGTCTACTCTTGAGTGTGAATGGTGTGGGCCCATACTCAGGTTAGCTGTGCAAATTTCCTGCATACTTGCATATCTTTTTTTATATTTTAATTGTTTGGTACCATATCCTCCTTTGGATTTTAAAATGTACAGCTTCTAGAGTTAAAAGCCTTTAATATAATGGTTGGCAGTAGAACAAATGCCAGCAACACAGCCCCTTTGCACTGTTGCTCCTTTACACTGGTGAGCAGTGCTGTGACTACTGCTTTAGCCTAAAATTAGCTTGCCAAGCTACTACAATTAGCCTGAAAAACTACTTGGTATAACAATAGATGATAAACTTTCCTATGAGCAATATATTTTTAACGCTATAAAGAGAACTCACTTTAAACTAGGTAAACTCTACAGGCAGCAAAAGTACATGGATGGACCCACAAAAAAACAGCTGGCCAAGTATTTACTACTTCCCTCCCTCTTTTTCGGTACTCTCATCTTCACAAACTTTCACTGCTCCCTCTTTAATAAACTACAATGCTGCTACTACAAAATTGTAAAATTTGCCTGCAGCTTGCAACACCATACCCATCATTGCTTAGCTGGTATGAATTCTCCCAATACCTCAGTTACACCCAACTAACTCTGGCTCACACGCTAGTATACAACCCAGAGAAATGCCCTTCTCTACTGTCAGCCTTTCAAACCTATACCCCCTTTAGAAACCTACGGTCCAGAAATAAACAACTTCTGATCATATCAAAACCAAACAAAAGAGCAGCACAAAGCCTATACTCCTGTTCCATAGCTAAATTATGGAATGCTCTACCAACATCTATTACATTGTTAGATTCCTTTAATGCTTTTAAATCCTCACCAAAGAGCTGCTACCTTAACAACCCCACATGTCCTTGCTCCCTTAATACCAGACCCCCATAATCTTCTCCTTATTACTCCTCTGTCCAGAGCTATAACCAATCACCAATGACCAATCCACCTACTATTTCTCCCTAACTCATTCTCTGGTGAAAAAAATATATAGTGAGTGTGTACTAGTGTATATCTCAGTTTTTAAGGCAAGGTACTTAAATTGAATTAAATATCATTTCTTTTATTCTACAAAATGTCTTTACCTTCACCTCTATGTTAAATAGAAGGTGCTACAGAATTTGTAAAAAAGTTTGCTATGATGTAATGATTGTTTATATATATATATATATATATATATATATATATATATATATATATATATTATATTTTAAAGTCTTTCTTTCTAAAAGGGTATAATTACCTATCTACTGTAATCTGATGTTGTTATTTTACCCATTGTGGAGCTTTTCTTCCTGGGCCTCCTCTGAAAATGGATTTCTGATCCAGTGGACTTTCCTGGTCAACAAATGTCAATAAATAAATATATAAAGTGGTTTTGTCAGCAAGAAGGCATGCAGCATTGCAGTAACAAAGAAAATATACAGAAATAGATTATACAATAGCTATTTTAAATTTAGTTAGGAAAATTGACAGAAATGAGCTGTGAAGAATACACCAAGATGTCAGTGTCACAGATGACTAATTAATGTAGAACTATGGGAATTCTGCATGTCAAGGAGGTACATGATAACAGACTTCTGAGTAACTGGAACACAGCCAATTAAATCAGGAAACAGCCTGGCTGGTGCTGTGTGTATCCAGCATGCTGAAAAAGGAAAGTCCAAACCAATGCTCGCAGCACCTTATAATCCAGCTGGAATTACAGAGACTGGGTTGTGAAGAACCTGAGAGAATGAAGTAACCAGAAGTGCAGAGAGCAAGAATGAGACAGAGAGAGAGAGAGAGAGAGAGAGAGAGAGAGAGAGAAAAAACAAGAAAGAGAGACAGAGCAAGAGAAAGTGAAAAAGAGAAAGAGAGAGAGAGAGAGCAAGAGCAAGCCAGAGAGACAGAGATCAAGAACAAGTGAGAGAAAGACAGACAGATGGAGTAAGAGCAAGCCAGAGAGAGAGAGATAGAGCAAGAAAGAGATACAGCAAGAGCAAGTGAGAGAGAAAGAGAGAGAGAGAGAGAGGGAGAGCAAGTGTAAGTGAGAAAGAGAGGGAGAGAGCAACAGCAAATGAGAGAGAGCAAGGGCAAGCAAGAGACAGAGACAGAGAGAGCAAGTGCAAGTGAGAAAGAGAGTGCAAGAGCAAGCAAGATAGAAGAGAGAGAGAGAGAGGGAGAGCAAGTGTAAGTGAGAAAGAGAGGGAGAGAGCAACAGCAAACGAGAGAGAGCAAGGGCAAGCAAGAGACATAGACAGAGAGAGCAAGTGCAAGTGAGAAAGAGAGTGCAAGAGCAAGCAAGATAGAAGAGAGAGAGAGCACGAACAAATGAGATAGAAGAGAGAGAGCAAGAGCAAACAAGAGAGAGAAAGAGTAAGCAAGACAGAGAGAGAGAGAGAGAGAGAGAGAGAGAGACAGCAGGAGCGAGCAAGATCAAGTAAGAGAGAAATACAGCAAGAGCAAGAAAGCAAGAGCAAGTGAGAGAGTGAGAGAGAGAGAGAGAGAGCAAGTGTAAGCAAGAAAGAGAGGGCCAGAACAAGAGCAAATGAGTGTGAGAGGGAGAGGGAGAGCAAGAGCGAAAGAGACAGCATGAGTAAGAGCGAGGGAGCAAGAACAAGTTAGAGACAGAGACAGCAAGTGCAAGTGAGAGAGGGAGAGCAACAGCAAGCAGGGGGGGGGGGAGCAAGAACAAATGCGAGAGAGAGAGAGAGAGCAAGAGCAAACCAGAGAGAGAGCAAGAACAAGATTGAGAGAGAGAGAGAGAGAGAGAGAGAGACCAAGAGGAACCCAAAAAGAGAGAGCGCGAGAGAGCAAGAAAGAGAAAGAGAGGGGGATCAAGAACAAGTGACAGAGAGAGGGGGACTGCAAGAGCAAGAGCAAGAGAGAAAGACAGCATGAGCAAGAGCAAGAGTGAGAGTAAGCAAGAGAGAGAGAGAGAGCAAGTGCAAGCAAGAGAGAGAGAACAAGAGCAAGAGAAAGAAAGAGTAAGAGCAAGTGAGAGAGAGAGAGGGGGGGGGAAGAAATGCCAGAAGGTGAAGGAAACGCTGATCCTTCTTCAGATACAGGTGTGTATGTGAAGGGGGAAGCTAAACATTACATATTAATTAGGGTACCAAATTATTTCCAAATAATAAAAACAGAGAGAAATGATTTTGATAGTTTCAATCAAGCATTTGAAAGTGTGTGTGTAATCATCACCAAATTGACCTGGGACAGTGGGTAAGGTGTGGGTCTTGTCTGCTTATGAGTAAGGCAATGTATGTTGTATCAACATGACAGCTGTAGATGGTTTGAATTATGATAAACTTAAGCAATGTTTACCTAAATGCTTTAAACTGACACTTGAAGCACACAGTACAAGTGCACACAGAGTAAAAGAACAGTAGATGTCAATGGGATCAATAATATTGCAAAAAGAAGCATTTACTTTCACAGGTAAGTGATTGTTTTTTCAAGACACATTTCAAAGGGTAGCAGACATTTTGTTAAGGTGCAATTACTAGGAACTCTGCATGATCATGAAATTTTTTTTGGTAGATTGTGAGTGTAACACAGGTAAAATGTGGTGAGGAAGTGCATACTCTAACAGGTCACAACTATACAAAAATAGGACACTAAGCCATACACATTGACATGAGGGGACCCACTCAAGGACAGCCCATATCATCACACCAGGGTTCACAAGCAAGGTGAGAACTCACCAGTTCTACTACACATCTAAGCTATAGGGACAAAGCTTGCCAGTAACCAAAGAGGGGACATGAATGGTACTGACATCCGTTGAGACAATGTGAGGAAGAAATGCCGCAAGAGGCAACAGTTAGGGTTAGCACCACACCAGTGATGGGCTGCCTACAGATAACCATTGTACCAAACTACCAAAGGGTCTGGTTGAGGAGAAAGAGAATATTATTAAGAAAGATCATCGGACATAATTATTGTAGGCCTTGCAACAGTTAAAATGGCAGAATACTTTTCAGGGCAGTGAACTACTGTGAAGGCCATCGAAGGATCACATTTTTAGTTATCATTCACCAAACTTAATCTGGATTCAGATGTGGGCAAGGGAGCAATATTCTATGATATCCTAGTGGATGGTCTAACTGGAAACAATGTTCATAATACAGCACCTCTTGTATATATGGTTATGGGGGAAGGCAGCTTGGGAGGGGGTCAACCAGCCATTGTCTTCTCCTTAAACTGTGCCTGGTAATGTAGCTTATTCAGGAGGGGACTGAATAGTAGCAGTGAGCCTAAATCTTACTACCGAGGTTAGAAAATACTTGTCTCCCCTTTGGATGGGTTACTTCAAGGAGAGAGTTACGTGGTAGCTCACTGTTGTGAGATACCAAAGTTCCTTTAAAAGTGAATCTCTACCATGTTATCATGATAATTCCCTGCCACAACAAAGAGGCAATGGGACTCAGCATCTGCAGTCAGTCGTAGAACGAAAATCTTGTGATAGACTTAATTAGGTTTGGACTGAAACCATAAGCAACAGCGTAGCTATTTCCTATCAGTTAACTGCTAGCCAGGTTTCAGAGGTTTGGGAACTACAGCAAAAGTTTGGTGACATGTTTACCATAAGTCAGTGTGTACCTATCTAGTGGAGCACCATATGTATACAGAGCCTCAGTGGCTGAGCAGATAGACCCCTTAAAAGATCCACAAGTGGGTTATACAAGCAGTGAAAGAAAAGCTACAGTAGATGTTGGATCTTGGTGAAATCCAATAGCCCAATAGCCCCTGAGCCTCAAAGTCAGTGCTGACACCAAAGAAAGGTTCTGAGTAGACTATAGGAAAATGAGTACTCTCACAGGTTAGCTGCCTATCTCATGCCTAGTTCAGATGAAGCCCTTATCTCATTCACTTCAATGGAGCTCAGGAAGGTTGCACTGTAACTTCTAATGGGTGGAGCCTAAGCCTTTTGACAGAATCAAGTTATGTCCTCACATTTCAAACAGTTATTCATATCTCTGGAACCATAGTGATTATGGAAGAAGTATAAATGACAAACTCTTCAGCACAAACTGTTTTTATAGTGGTAGTATTTTTAGGTTCTAGGTCTTAAACTGAATTTGTTTAAGTCACAGTGAGCACAGTAACTATTACATTTCTATATTTTGTAAACAACTTACAATATCTCAGCAACCACTCAAGTTACATACATGCTGTTAGTGTTTTATTCATCTAGATGAGAGCTTTGATATGAGGCTAAGGAGTTCTGTCTTCATTACTTGATTTTTGAGATATTTAGAAATATGTGAAAATTATATAAACTAACATCATAAAAACAACAGTTAATATCTATTTACCTGCACTAGATAGAGGTCAAATATTAAGGCAGTTGAGCTTGGTATCATGTAGCTTTAATATGAAATCTTTTTAAACCTTGTACATAGCATGGTTTTGGAATTATTGATGCAAATATGAGCAAGCAATATTTGATGCCTGGAGATATCAGTAGGAGGTAACTGCAGATGCACCTGGAGGTGTCACTTGGATGTAATGAGTTAAGCATTTGGGTAGGTATAAGCATCTAACTACTATTGACTTCTCAAAGGCTTACTAGTAAATACCCTAGACACCTACAGTGAGGGGAAAAAACAGATTTTATTGTCCTATTTTGGATTATGTAGCTTCAGAGGAAACCCATTGTAATAAAGAATGCCCAACAACCTTCCAGAAATTGGTAGATCAGAGCCTATCGGCTAGAGACTGTGGTTTTGCTTATCTGGATGATATTGCAATCCACAGCCAGTCCTGGCAAGAACATATTCAACATATTAAGTAGGTGATAGGCAGATTAAAAAGGGCAGGCTTAACTATTAAGTCAAGTAAGTGTCAGATAAGTATGGTGGAATTATCTAACCTGGGTCATAGACCGAGTGGTGGAAAGATTCATCCAGAGTCTGGCAAGGAGAAGACCATTCAGGCATGGCCTACCTCATATAGGCCTACCATTCCTATGGACAGTGGGGGTATGATTGGATGATGGTCCTCAGCTATATTTTGATAGCCCCTTCTCTTATACACCTTACCAGAAAGACTAGACTAGATAAGGTTGTCTGGACTCCAGCTTGTGAGTTTGCTAGCTGTTTTAGCCAGCCCTGACTATAATTAGGAATTTATTTTGCAGGTAGTGGTTTCAAAACAGGTGTTTGTGGCTGTACTTAGTCAGGCTTCCTTAGAAAAAAATCAGTGCATAGTGTATTTCAGCCACTGATTACAGCCTAGGGAGGAAACCTTTGTAGCTATTCAAAAGGAGTTGGTCACAGACCACAATCATTTAAAGTGAGTTCCACGG
The DNA here is from genome assembly GCF_019279795.1 of Protopterus annectens. Classification (NCBI taxonomy): domain Eukaryota; kingdom Metazoa; phylum Chordata; order Ceratodontiformes; family Protopteridae; genus Protopterus; species Protopterus annectens. The sequence goes on from NC_056739.1 coordinate 826,503,681, forward strand.
GGACACAGGGATGATGGAGAGACTTGTTCTATAGCAGAAATACTCAACATAGCAGCTAAGGTAGTCTGACTGCCAAAAAAACAGGAAGGCAATAACATTCCAAAAGAGTGCACTCTCATCTCAAGTATCATTTTTAAGGATGTCACAACAAAACTTGCTTGAGGTGGTGAGGTGGTGATAGGAGGTGATATCTGATAATAAATATTCCACTGCTTTCAGAGTCAGAATTTAAAACATGAGCTACACTTAAAATAACTTAAACATACTTTAAATTAAAGTTTAATATTAAAAATAATAGCTTTTAGACCTATTTTCTACTGCTTACTGAATGGGCATGGTATCTGCATATATCACCCAGCATTGCCACTACTTGATATGCATTTTTCTCAATTTAAATTGCAGACAAAATGCATGAATAATATAGCACAGTGGCAGAACACAGACACATGCATATCTTTACTTACTGCAACTGTTGCGCAAGGGGGCACTGTCACCTAGAATATTCAAAAACATCAACATGTGTTCCCAATACATATGCTTGCATATACTGCATTTTCTTAAATTTCATGTTGACTCAGATATTTAGAAAAGTTATAGAATACTTCATCCTGGTATGAGCATAACCCACTGAATTATTACTGATACACACTGGAATAACAACTGTGGTTTTGTATTAATTTTTAACTGAATGAGACTACCAGTCACACATGCATTTTTATGTGGTTACCAAGGATCTGTCTAATAAACATGCAGGCTAAGAATCACATATTTTGTATGTGGAGAATGAGAAAATCAAACCCGGAGCTATAGGCCGTAATACTCTAAATAGTAAAGCTAGCTTCCCAGGAATGTGTTTTAGGAGACGGCCAACCACATCTAGAAATGTCATGTGTTTAAAGGCTTAACTGTTTAATAGTAATCTGTCTTTATGTGGGACTAGGCTAAATGCAGACAGATAATAGTTCATCATGAATAATACCTAACTTCAAGTAAATAGTATATATAGTAAAGTTTCTTCTTTTTTCATGTCTTTCTATTTGTGAGAGTTTGTGTGAGGATTTATCTGTTGCTGTATGGTATAATATATTGTTTTTTTTTTTATGGTAATGGCAGACCCAAAGTAATTTTTTTTAATATGCAAGAAAAGTTCAAGGACTTTTCTGTGGTTTGGGGGAATTTTAGTCTGACAGTTTAAGAATGCATGCTCTAAGTTAAAAAGAGTTAAATAAATGCTGTTTTTAATGACTCATTTGGACAAGACGTTTCCTGTCATGCCAAAAGCTTACACCGTTGTTTCTACATTAACTTAACTAAATATCCCAGTCCTAAAATCAACATTTAGCAATGACTGCCTCTTCTGACTGAACAAGAAAAAATGCAAAACTAGTTAACCAGTTTAGTCAATGGGATATTATGTATAACTCAATAAACACAAGCAATTTTAGACACTATGGAATATATGAAGAAAGACTTAGCAAAATACCAAACTGTATGCAATCTTTAAATAAAAATAAAAATATTACATTGTTCTACTTTTCACATTTACGATCAAAACTGACTATTCTTTATTAAGATCAGACAAGAAAAATTAACAAGGTCCACTATAACATGTTATGTGAGAATAACACAAGTAAAAAACACTTACTTGCTGAATTGCTAAATGCATGACTGGTTCAGTAAAAAAAATTGCGGCTCATTACAAGAACTTGGCTAAATGCTCATCACAGCCATTAAGCTTGTACCAAGCATAATATATTCCAGCATTATTTAGTGAAGAAGAGGGGCCACATTAATGCTTGTCAAAACACTTGAGATTAGGCACTGCTACAGAAATGAAGCAAAGGTTATCTGAAATTCAGGTGGTAAATGTTCATATGGCGGTATCAGTTAATATGCTTAGTCGTGCAGCAGAGAAGTATTAGAGGGTTTTGTTACCTCAGCATATACTATAATTGGAGGCATGGAAGTCATGAGAAAAATAATAGGATTATAAACTAGAGTGATTAAAGGAATCTTATGTGTCATGATCTAATTAATGACCTTACCTGAATCTGTATTGTTTATAGACTTGCATATCTTTAATTATGAGACAAATAAGCCTCTGCATGTTGACTAGGCACTAATCTTCTGAATATAGTGTCTACACTCAGCATTTTATTTTTTTTTTACCGATTTACCGATTGTAAAGGGAAATCCAGAGACCATGGTGTGAAGTCAATCTCATTTATACACATAGTATATCAAGGCTAAATGATTCAGTTTATCATTGTAATTAGTGAGAATAACTGTTCATAGCAAATTACTGTCAGCCATGCAGCTGCCCCACTGGACTTGTAAGTACTGCATTTCATAATGTTTCTGATCTCTATAGTTTATTAAAATGTAACAAAACATCCTGAATATAGATATAATTGACAGCCAGTACTGTGGCATAGACAGGTAAGGCTCTAACTAAGGCCCATGCAACCTGGGTTTGATTTCCAACTCATGTGAATGAAGTGCTTGCAGAGATTAATGAGTATCGCCCATCTAGGGGGAGGTCATTTGTAGGAAACATTCCCTGAGTGGCAGTGTGGTCCAATGAGGGGAGTAGCCCTCAGACATGGAGAGGATTAATAACAGCACCCTAAGCATGCAATCAGTGGTGAGAGATTTGGGCACACAGGTTGACAGCAACCTTTCCTTTAACCACCATGTCTCCACAGTGGTAAGAAAGGCTTTCTACATTGCCCACCTCATAATTAAGGGCATTGCATCCGGAACAAAAGAGGTTATAACCCCCTTGAACTCTTCACTTATCAGGTCAATAATAGAGTACAATGCTGCCTTTGGTATGTACCATACCAAGCACCTGCAGCAACTGGAATGAGCTCAAAGGTTTCTTACAAAGAAAATTCTGGGTCTTCAGCATATGTCGTACATTGACAGACTGAAATCACTGTCACTATACTCTGTGTCTTACAGACTACTCAGAGGTGACCTCTGCCTTGCATATAAAGCAATCTCAGATCCTGCTCTAATGGAAATGATGCACATTCATAAATGAAATGGTATAAGATGAACTCGCTCTAGGGAACTCAATCTAGTATGTGACATCAACAGGATTTGCTGGAGAGAAAGATATGTCTCAGAGAGGCTACTTCTCCTATGGGACAAACTTCTAGTTCTGGTGAAGCAGAGCCCCTCCCTGACCATATTTAAGTGGAATTTGTATGACTGGACGGAAAACAGCAAATTCACCCCGGGAGTTTCACTGATTGCAAGCTATATATATATATATATATAGATCTAATTCATAAACGGAAAACGTCAAGACCATAAAATTTAATTCCCAAAGCACTGAAAACTGAAAATGATGAGTGTTGGAACACTGAATACATTAACATCCTAATGCTGTAGAGTGTAAATCTTGTAGTATCACTTTAAGAAGTTAAGTATTGTACTAAACAAACATGGCAGATGTAATGTTTAATGCTGAAAGATGATTTTTGAGCTTATTCTGGTAAACGTTTGCAAGAAACAGTTAAGGAAGTTTTTACTCTTGAGAGCAGATTTATAAGCTTGAATGAAATAGTGGCAGTGATAGTTAAAGTGGATGGACAAGTGTTTATGTCAGATGTGTAAGTGCTTTGTGCAGTAGAGTGGGGATCTGCAAATTTAACTTTTCTGCACTGCAGTGTGATCTCGGAGCTGTTATATCTAATCTGAAACTTTTGTGGAAAGCTTAACTTACCTTATGTTTTTCAGGATATACAATGATGAATGTGTTTTTAAGAAATCTAGCTGCTTCAACCCTCCATTACAGGCTACTATCTCTGTCTTTCACGATTTGTGTGATCAGGACATTTTGAGATTGGCTGAAGGTAAAGACAGTAAGTTTTTTAACTTAGCCAACAAAAAAAGGAAAGTGGTTGTTGAACTTAGTAATAGATTTGATTTACGTTTTATGAAAGCTGATAAAGGCAGATGTCTGGTTACTATGTATCAATGTAAAGAGATTAAAGAAATTGAAAAGATGTTAACCAGCCCTTTGGAATAGGATCATAGGATCATAGGACATTACTAGGCTATTGAACTTGAGGCCCTTACAAGCCTAGCCAAGAATTTAGGCCATGTTCCAACAAGTCAGCACCTGATGCCCCTGTCCAGCAGGGGCATATGTGAAATCCCAGGGGTATATTTTCTATTCCCGATCCAGTTATCCAGGTTGCACTTAAAAAGATTTAATGAGGTGCTCTGCTTTACATGGAGAGGGAGTCTATTCCACAAAAGGGGGAGTCTCTGAAACACAAATCTGTCCTGTCAACAAGTCCTATTGATGCCACAGACCAGGTTGAGGTCTCGTGTGTGGGTTACTCGAGTGGAGCTTGACTTGCGGATATGCAGCAGTCAAATCAGGCCGGGGTCTGAGATTGCTTTGTATGCCAGACAAAGGTCCCCTCTGAGGAGTCTGTAGGAGACTGAGTAGAGGGACAGGGCTTTTAGTCTATCTGTGTAGGGTAGATGTTTGAGGCCTGGATTCTCTGGTTGAGGAATCTCTGTGGTCTCTCCAGCTGCTGCATGTTCTTTGTGAGGTACATGCCAAAAGGGGCATTTTATTCAATAATCACTCTTATAAGGGACGAATACAGGGATATTATGACCACCTTATCTCTGGATGAGATACCCTGGGGTACACTGCTTGTTACGGGTCTACTACTTGGGTTGGCTTCCCCTATTTTGACTAGGTGGGTTCTATCAGTGAGCCAGTTTGCTACCCATCTGGTAACATATGGACTGATGCCTAGTTGATAGAGTTTAATTATTATACATGAGTGGGGAATAGTATCGAAGCCCTTGGCCAGGTCAAGGTAGTTGGTGTGCACTGTCTTCCCCTTGTCTATGGCCTTGGTGACTGTCTAAATGAAGTCAACCAAATTTAACAGGCATGACTTCCCCTTTACAAAATCAAACAGTGTGGGATCAAGTGTCTGGAGGTTGTTAATGTCCTTGTTAATGAGGTCCATGATATTCCACTCCATGGCCTTGCAGATCAGACTAGTTAGGCAGATGGGTCCATAATTTCCTGGATCGGTGGACGCTCCACCTTTGAGCAAAGGGTTGACAGTAGCTATCCTCCACTCGGCTGGGACAAAGCTAGTACTCAGGCTTTGGTTGAATAGGGTGCCTAATGGTGCTGCAAGTTCCTGACAGAGTTCATGTAGGATGCAGCCTGGGATGTTATCAGGTCCCATGGAGGCTGTATTTTTGGCCTTTGAGAGGGCAGTGATGACTTGCTCCCTAGAGATAAGGGGAGCGGGTCAGGTACTGGGGACGTCCTGTTTTACTGATGGTGGGGACAGAGGAGTGAAGCTTTCACTGAACCTGTCTGCCAGCAAGTTGGCTATATATACAGGGTTTGTTTATGTGGTGTCCTTGACCACCAGTTCTGAGCAGATCTGGGTGCTTCCCTTGAGACTGCGGACATATATGAAGAAAGCCTTATGACTGTCTTTTGTATGTGAAGCCAGTTTGGACCCGAAGTTTGCTTTGGAAGATTTCACTAGTGCTCTTATTTGCTTGTTCAGGCTAAAGAGAGATTTTTTCCAATTAGACACTTGCACCTTCTTGGTCCTGGACAGTAATTTTTCTTTTTATTATAGAGTTTATTTATTGTAGACAGATATAGATATGGACTTCGGCTGACATTAATTTGAGATATAAGTATATTCACAATGTCCTGCTTGACTTGCTAGCCAATGGTTTGATTTCTTTTGACTGTTACACGTTTCTTTACATTGAACATCCTAAAATAGCAGTCCTTTTTGGAATTCCTAGACTGCATAGTCAGGTTTTTCCACTGACCTTTAGACCAACAGTTTCTGCCTCTGGGAGTGTAACTGAAAGTATTTCACTTCTGTTAGATCACGTTTTGAATCGTCTTTTGCAGAAACCAGAGGGCTTTATCAATGATTCCAGACATTGTTTTGATTCTTTGTGGTATTTTACTTCAGACACTTCAGCACGTAGGTTATCTACCTTGGCTGTTAAAGCACTTAGGTTAGTTACCTTGGATGTTAAATCTCTTTACACCAGTATACCTGTTGCTGAAGGTGTTCAATATATGAGGTTATTTTGGGGTAAACATACTTGTTTTTCAAGTGACATGGTTAGCATTTGCTGTGAGCTGATGGGTGTGATGTCAGAAAATGTTTTTCTGTTTAATGATAAATATTACTAACAGCTCAAAGGTGTTACTATGGGTGCCAGTGTTGCACCCTCCTTCGCTAACCTTGTCATTGGGTGGTGGGAGACCCAACTTCTAAAAAAAACATTCCATTTTTTGAAAGATATGTTAAGATGTATAAGATGTTCGTGGACAACCTGTTTTTTTTTTTTTTTTATTACCAATGCATCTTTAGATCAGATAGATGCATTTGTTAAAGGCATTAATAATAGTGCTAACTTTTTAAGCTTTGTTGTGGCCTAAGTAGGAAAAAGTGCTCTATATCTGGATGTGGTAGTTAGTTGGGATGCTGCCAATCACAGTTTTTATAGTGAGATTTATAGAAAACCTTGTTTTTCTAACAATTATTTACAATACCTTAGTGCTCATCCCACTTACATGAAAATTCGACTGTCTAGATTGACCACTGACTTTGGTAACTTTGCCAAAGGGGATCACTGAAATTATTACATTATTCAGAAGCAGGGTGTTATGCTTTAGGCCTGTTGGTTAAGACTGCTGAGGAGATTAAGCAGAATAGAGACAAGAATTTCCTCCCATTTTGGTGGGGGTATACCTCAGAAGAATGGTACTGATGGCATACACTACAGCAGTTTTATTTTGTAAATGACTGTTGATGACAGTAGCCTTAGAAATAATATTACATACAACTGGAAAAATTTCCAAGAGAACCCTGATGTGTATACAGTGGTGGGTCCCTCCCCCAAATTTGTGTACAAAAATCAAAGTGCATTAAACACTGGTTGGAGAATGCAAATACTAGGATGCCTTTGCCACTCACACATAAAAAAGTGGGAATGTTTAAGTGTGCTTTTTGTAGAGCATGTAATTTTATACTTGAAGGCTCTGTCATTGTTTTGTCTCAAATGGACAGAAGCATTAAAATTAAAGTGTGCTATGATTGTAACACCACTGGTTTGATTTACATTGCTGTCTGTTCACATTGTGATGCATTTTACATCAGCATGACTACCAGAAAGTTATCTCAAAGAGTAAAAGAACGTTTGTATGCTATTAAGAGCAAAGATACCAAAAGTGCGTTATACAGACACACCGTAACATGTGGTTCTTTGAGAAGTTCTATTTTGCTGTCTTAGAGCATTTACCTGTAGATCCTAGGAAGGGTTGTTTCAAGAAGCAGCTACTTAGAAAAAGAAACATTGTGGCAGCTTAAGATGCAGGTCGACAAATCTCCTGGCTTGAATGATATCAATTGTATAAAATGTTTTTTATAATTGTTTTTTTTGACAGCATGTTATTTTGTATTGTGTTATATTTATGTGCTGTGAATTCAGTGTTTTTTTTTTTACTTTTTAGGACTACTTTTTGTCTTAATTAATTTAATTATTGTTTGTTGTTTCTGTCAGTTTGCATTATAAAGTTGTCTTCTAGTCAGTTGTTCAGTTTTCTGATAACTCCCTTGTAGATGAAAGCACTCACAAATAAATTTCCTTTAAGTTGATTGCATTTTTCTGTGGTACCTAGCTGCGGATCTGTTCATTCTTCAATGTACAGATGTTCTTTTTAGTAATGCTTCAGTTTTACACTTTAGAATGCAACTCTGCTGGCACTCATTGCTTCCTATAATAAATGTTTCTAATGGTGTAAAGTAAATCTAAGACCAAGAAGAAATCATATGTATCAGATTATTTACAGAAAGCAACGAGGAACGTGATTAAGAATGTGTAATGCACATGCTCATTATGAGCTCACTTGCATTAGTTATGACGTGAAGCTTGATTAGGTGCTCATGAAATGTATCTTAACTGTTCTTTAACCTAAACAGTAAAAACATCACAGGCAGTGTTTTAGCTAACTCCATTTCCTGAATTTTCCCCTATTTTTCATGCTGTCTTGTTTACTTAATGTTTAGAGGCATGTTCTTGGGGTCTGCTATTCATTTTGTTATGGGGAGCCCCGTGCTCTTCTCATAGCAGCAACTTAAATCCCAAATCACACTTTTCATAGTTCTCAGTGGTAATTCCATAGGTACTCCAATATCACATTTTAAAAAATACTGTGAGTGAATGTTTTCAGCACTGTGTCTTCCATCACCTTTTACTCCTCCCTACAAACTGACACAGGTATGCTGCAGACAGGCATATGAGAAGGATGTGTGTGTGTGTGTGTGTGTGTGTGTGTGTGTGTGTGTGTGTGTGTGTGTGTGTGTGTGTGTGTGTGTGTGTGTGTGTGTGTGTGTGTGTTGTCAATTCATTTTTTGCAAAAGATGAATTTAAGGTGAGGTCTATTACAATGGATAAAATGAGATTAGAAGTGCTGCATTAGCCATGATACTTTATGTTTTCACCAGGGCAGTTATCAGATGTTTGTGGAGATTTCTGTGGAAATCTGATGCCATCAGGAAAATGTTTAAATATATTTCAGTAGAGATTAGGACTACAGAGTAATAAAGGGAAAAACAAACGCCTTCAGAGGCAAGTAGACAAATTGAATTCATACAGCCATGCTAATCTAATATTAATTTAACAGGGTAGACATGATCCTACAAGAAACAATTAAAAAAGGGATAATAGAACATTAAGGAATTTATAGAATGGCAATGATAGCATGGCACTGGATTATTATGCAAAATTATAGCACTCATCAATTAAACTAGGACAGCATAAGAGAATGGTAACACAGATCATTATTACTGACCGGTCATCATACCGAATGTGGAATTCCTTCCTCAACTTCAGAAATGAACTAAAGTCTTTTCTCTGTATGCAAGATAAACATCATTTTTTAAAGAAATCTTCACTCAGCTCTAAAAAACTTTTACTGAAAACAGGCTTGTCTAATATAATGCATTTCAAGTAAAATGGGAGTTATTTAGGCGAGATTATAGCACCATCAGCTCTTTTCTTCAAACTAGACTCAGTGGCCTGTAGTGCAATACTATTAGTGAGTTTGTAGGAGGAAAACTATGACAATCAGATGGGATGTTTTAATAATCTTGGTGTAAACGGCCATTAGAATCTCATGCAGTGTCCATTTAAGAATACCTGGTTTCTTTTAAGAATCCACTTTAGAAAGGTTATATATTCACAAGAATTTTATAAGGAAGACTATATGTATTTATAAGAAAGACTATATGCTAAACCGTGACTCTCTCTTCTACTTAAAAATCCTGGTAGACATATTCTAAGTTATTTCTTTTTCAATAGAAGTTGATATGAGAGTAGTTATTTTTGTTGAAACTAGTTAGATGAAGCAAAATGAAAGTAATATTCAGGAAATAAAATATTCTAGGAGTAGGCACTCTATTTGAATTTTAAATAATTTAATATTTTAATGGCGTCATAGTAGTAAATATTTTAGCATGAAAGTATTATATTTTATTACACTAGTGTCGCAGGCCGTTCCTTTGCTGAAGGTTGTGCGTTAGGCCCGGCAAGCCAGCACGTAAAAATCTACTGCCAATCATTAGCGGACCGTTGTTCCGCTGTGGCGACCCCTAACCGGGAAAAGCTGAAAGAAGACCACACTAGTGTCGCAGGCCAATAAAGACTAATCCTTCCAAAAGTGATAAATTCACCCATGATCGAGTCCCTCAAAGCGTTATGAAAAGAGAATGAAATTGGTAGTAGTTACCTTGTACTGTAGGGCAATGACAAAATTTGATCTTACATCTAGGCTATAAATAATCTAGCTGATCAACAACCAAGTACAGACTTATGAACTGACAATAATCAGTAATCACAGGAAATATCATTGCTAAGTTACATACATATTTGTCATTTGTATACACATTGAGTAAGAGTCACCAAAACTAAGTGTGTATTAAGGTAACTCTTTTGTAAATTTTACAGCTGGAATATGCATGCACCCTAAACTAGCAGCTGTAGAAAACAGCTTGAAGTTATGATGACACACATGCATAATAATATAGACAAATCACAAAGGAAGCACTGGGGTTCTTAGTCCAAGGTAACTGAAATGGAAGTAATATAAACACCAGGTTTACGATATGTTCAACTTTCAAAAACTTATTAATAATGTCCTTTCTTGGACATATTAGAAGGACATCGACAGAAGTTATGGTGACGTCTTTTAAAAGAATTTTAGAAAACAGTGCTTCATAAGAAGAGATGCTTATTTACTTCTTCTGTTGGTATGATGTATTCAGTAGCAATTCATCAAGTTAGGACAGGACAGAAGCCTGATTAACTGCGGCAAGTCAGCACGTAAAAATCTACTGCCAATCATTAGCGGACCGGAGTTCCGCTGTGGCGACGCCTAACCGGGAAAAGCTGAAAGACACACACACACACACACACACACACACGCACACACACACACACACACACACACACAGCAAGGGAAAAGAATTTGACTGAACAGACTAAGATACAGTACCATAACATATCTTAAAATCTTAAGAACAGGCTTGTAGGACATTTGAAATAATGTAATATGCATGAGGAATTTGTGAATGTAAAACATGAAATGAAATTAATAGCTGTAAATGCCATGTTAGGGCCCCCTTTGCTTTTAATTTAGTAGAGCAGCAAGACCTGAAAGGATGCATTAGCCATATTTGAATGAGTAAGTGCTTCACATTGTTTGTGCCAGATTTCCCATATTTATGGAGGATTGTAATGAACTGACAATAACACATATCCCACGTTGTGACTAGATCTAGTGCCATTAGTCACTGATTGCTAAGTGCTTGACAGTATCATGCATGTTCTGCACAAGGACGTGTTGCGTTTTGATGTACAGTATATAAGGTATTTTGACCGAGCTGTTGTACTATTTCATATGGATGTACACACTTAGGGCAACACAGATGAGCAGCGCTAAAAAGAAGCATAAATATTTAATAATGTATGCCATCACTTTAGCAACTTGATGCAGACTGTGTGATTTTAGTAAAGGCTATGCAGCAGGTATATGTGTCTGGAATCTCATTTTTTAATAGCGTGATAAGAAGAACCAACATTTTTATGTCAAATGAAGGTATGACATTTTAGGGCATATAGGAAAAGATGTGTTAAATATATGAGAATGTGTTTGTAATAAAGCAATACAGCTTTCTAATGACCCCAACCCCTAAATTCTGGTTTGATATGAAACATACCTTTCAACTGTCCAGATTTTTGCAGAATGTCTAGATTTTTGCCTCATGTTTTTAGTCTGTTCCTCATAAAATCTGTGGTTTTCTTGCAAATCACTGGGGTGATCTGAGGATTCAAGTTGCTAAATAATGACATACATTTGAGTTTCAGACTTTGTGTCCTTCAAAAATATGCATGCGAAGACAGATTATGTTATTCTAACAACTTTTTAAGCTTATAAGAGCAACATTTAAAATATGTCCCTATTTTTGGCATTTGTGCCTCCATTATGTCAGGGTTTATCCAGATTTCTTGCACTAAGGGGTTGAGAGGTATGATATGAAACCCTAGTCTCATGTTTCACAAGGCAGCATTAGCACAATAAGAAAGGTTGTCTAATCTCCTAACTGCCTGTGTATGTAGTTTTGGATAACTCGCAAAGCTAATAAAGCAGCCAGAAAAGAACTGATTACTAGCTGTATTATTAGGTACTACAAAATCCCCAACTTTATCTGAAGTATGTAGCATTAAATGATGGAATGTAGGTAGATACATGAGATGATATGCACGGCTTGGAGAAACAAATCAGTACTACTAGCTTTAGCAGAGTCCTTAGACCCTTATCTACATATGCACAGAGATCATTCTTAAGGTGTACCAGTCAGTTGTCAATATAATGTTCTGGTGCACTGCCTGATGAAGTCTGCCAGCCCCTGATAACCAGAAAGCCATTTTCAGCCTACCTTCTCTATTCAAATGATGGAATGAGCAGTCTCGGACTTAATCAATACTGTATAGATTAAATAAAATATCCTAACAAAGAAACAAGCACAGTAAAACCACATTACAAATCACGTAATTAGACTGCCTTGAAATGACAACTGATGCTTTATATTCAGAGAAAATAATTCCTAGACAAAACACAAAAAACAAAACAGTATTTCATAAAACTGTCACATTTCAGAAATGACAGTTTTAAACTAACAAATTCAGTTACAGAACAATGCTATTTGACAAGATTTACCTGGGTAGCTTAATAAGTCATGATGATATCCTAAAGAAGTCATTTGATTTCTGCAACTTGCAGCTGTGACCCTGAACATTTAGCTCTATTGTGCTATGTTCATGGATCATTTCCAAAAACATACATAAAAGTTAAGCAAACTATTTTCTCCCAGGGTGTCCGGGTTTAATCTTTGCTGGCATCCAGGCAATGTACTTACTAGCCAGTAACTGAATTTATTAAAAATGACAATGTTCCTGGCCATTGTCTTTCAGTTTCTTTTTTTCACACTGGGAGAGCTGAAGTTAAGCTATTAATCAGTGTACATCCATCTTGGAAAGACCCAGTTATTAAGAGAACAATTACAAGAAAAGTTAAGACTAGATAAGATAATTCATCAAAAATAAGCTTCATATCAATATATTCAAATATTACAGTTGGGAAATAATATGGCTGAACTATATAAACATTAAAAGCAAATCAAGGATTGGGATATTTGTAATAAAATGCTTAAGTACAAAGACAACAGCTGTCTGTATTTTGATATAGATGCTGTCGTCCCTGCAAATGTCAACTATCTGTGATTAACAACTTCATTGCTGAAGCCATCTCAGTAGCACAGAAAGTTAAAGTCCTCACTGTGTCTAACAGTTTGTTTATACTGGTTAGAGATTAGAGACCATCAGAATACAGACTCCATATTTCAAGAGTAGACATTACTAAGAAACCAGTTGTCTAAAGAGTTCTTAACCAGCACTAAATCCTATTCCAGTGCCAACTATGTATTTGGCTCTCATGGCAGTTATACATTTAGTGATATTTTACAAGGCAGCATATCAGTTTTCAATAAATGCCAAAACTATTCATCATGAAGAGAATGATATGTTAAACACAGTTCATAAAACAGTGGTAGCTTATTGAATATAAATTACTTAAATTTTTCAGATGTTCAAAGTAGGTCAAAGTTTTGTAATCTCGTATTCTTTTTGTAAGCTTCTTTTGGACAGTTTCTAACAAAGAGAGGTCTCCTTTAGCATAACAACAAAATGAAGACTCATCTTCTGTAATGGTCTAATATAAATTATAAATAATTTTATCAAGACAGACTCAGACCTAAAATTAAAATTTTGTAGCAATAGGTCCATAGTTAGCATGGCCTTTGCCCTAACAAGCATGCATTATTCATGAGATGTAAATTTGAATTACCATACTTTCCTAAGTCCTTGCATTCAGTAATTTCCTGAACAGTTATAACACACAGACTAAGGATGTGAATAGGTCTAAATGTGTTAGAATACATAACAGCACTTTTAATGAGCTAATATGAAAACTGTGTTTATTTAAACATCCAGTTAACTCAGACATCTGAATTAAATGCCAAAATATTCAGACAGAGTAGTTAGAACTACACTTAAATATCTGTATATGTGGCATCTAGCAAGTAACATAACTGGGTAGCAGTGAAAAATGCAGCTAAACAATATATGATCTGAATCAGTGGCAGGGGACCAGGGAGTGAGTAATGGCTTGTTTACCTCTAGGAGCTTGGTGTGGGAAGGTAGGAGTGAGCACTCACTGTTTACTCATCCATTCTAGGGGAGTGAGGCAGCTCTGTCTCACCACTAGAGTGACATCTAGTGAATCCATTAGGTGCTTACCCAGTGTACTACCATAGTACATTTGTACTAAATAGTGAAGGGGAGACTAACATGTGGAGGCATACTTCCATTTGGGATGAAATGATTTCACTCTCTGAGGAGCTGCTGAGAGATGTGAGAGGGGTGCTCATATCAGGGGAGGGTTGGCCTTCTCCCTACCACTCAAATATCATTGGGAAATGGAAAGCTGATTAGGGTTCCTAGGCATAAATAAATAGGCCATAGAGCTCTCTCCTATCCCAGGAAAACCCAGCTGCCATTCTGCCGGAACAAATGTGTCAATTAAGTGAAGGTAAAGCATTCATTGGCCAATGTAATGGTGAGGGTGTGTGCATATACATATTCAATTACTGAAAAAGACATAAGAAAAAAAAATAACAGACATTAAATTCCATATTGTCACATTACCACCGTTAGATGCAAATCTATATTAAATTGTACAAAATTAGTTAGTAAGTAAGTAGTCAGGGTCTGTAACATTTTGATAAGTCTAAAAGCATACACATGAATAACTTTGAATCATCTTGTTCAATGGCACAGTACTGTGTATGAACTACCAATGGTTACAGTGTCTGAGGAGGTAGATGGTGAGAAGGATATATGTATATATTCTGCACTTTAAATATTTTGCTGTTGACATCTTTACTGTCAGTTTTAGTGCTGTTTTTAATCATTTTAGGTAATCCTATATATGTATATGACACACACACACACACACACACACACACACACACACACACACACACACACACACACACACACACACACACACACACACACACACATATGTTCTATTTTGCTGTCTTCTCATTCTTCAATCTCAATAATATGATTTGTCATTTCCTAGGTATGTATTAGGCTAATGACCACCAGGGCCTTTATAAGCCAAGGTACACAACCCAACCCAATTGTGTCCCCATGTAAAATAGGCATCTATGTGGAGGGTGTGTTACTTAGGAGATTACTAAAGGTATAGTGTGGAGTATATTAGTTTGGAAATATTTACTGTAGGCCTCTGTCTATCAGAATCATGGGATGCAGAGGGGAATTTTCAGTTTCCCATTCAATGGTCAAGGTTACTTTTGAATTGGGTTAGGGATGGACTGTGCCTCACATGGATATGAAGCCTATTCCAGAACATGGGGAATCCTTTGAAACACATATCTGTATTGCCAGCATGTTCTATATATGTCACAAGCAAAGTTTAAATCCTTGGGTCTAGTGTTTCTGGCACTATTCATTTTATGGATGTGCAAAAGCTCCATCAGGGCTGGATCTGAGGATGTCTTATATGCCAAGGATAAACGGCATCACAGTAAACTGTAGGAGACTGAGTAAAGATATATGGCTTAAAGATGATCTGTATAGGACAATGTGTAAATACCCTGGATCACTTGGTGAGGAACATCTGTGGGCAATCCAACTGTTGAATATCCCTGGTCAAGTACATGCGGATTGGGTTAGTGCACTCAATGCTGGGTCTGATAAGGGATGAGTAAGGTTGTATTATAACTTCCTTAGATATGGATGCCATACCCTTACTTATTTTGTTGAATGACATACAATTCTGTTCTTACTACCCTGACTACGTGTTGGTCAAAGGCCAGATTACTGTCTACATATAACAGGTAACAGGTACAAAAGGTTGGTTGGTTGCCGTGCTGATTCACCTTGGTGTCTGTTGCTTGAATTTTGGTTCTTTGAGGTTATCCTTACTGTCTACATATGTTGCCAGATCCTAAAAGTACTGGTTCAAACTCTTAGGGATGCCTTATTTATGAAGTAATTTATCCGATTGGAATTTTTCCCCAAAGACACTAATGTACTTCTTGGCATTCAGTTTTAATCCATGGCCTTGGCACCAGTCATTTGCCGGTGTTAGACCTTGCAGGATGTGGGGGGAGTTTATGATAACTCCTAATTTGCAGTCATCTTCAAACTTGACATTAGCCTTGTTCTCTGAGTTTTAGATACCAAACAGAAGCAGGCCTAGGCCTGAGGTACTCAGCTGATGTGCCTCTTGGTGGAGGTGGTCTAACCAATCCTGACCTCTTGGGTCCTATCTTTCAGCCAGTTGGCTACTCAGTGAATTATGTTTGGATTTTCACCTTAGTTCAGTGAGTTTGCCAACATTATCTCAGTGGGGTAATATTTCCAACAACTTAGCCAGGTCTAAGTAGGTGGTATGCACTGTTTTCCCCACATCCATTGCCTTGGTGAACCTCTCAAAGAAGTCGACCAGTTAAAGCAGGCATGATATTCCTTTGACAAGACCAAACTGGGATGAGTCCAGGGTCAGTAGACTGCCGATGTCTTTGTTGATCCTTTCTATAATAATTCCTTCCATGGCTTTGCATATTAGAGTAGTCACACTAAAGAGTCTGTAGTTCTAGAATCAGTGATGGTTTACCCTTGAGAAGAGAGAAAACCATTGCAGTTATCCATACATGTGGTGTGTAGCCTGTTTTGAAGCTGCAGTTGAAATGTAACTCAAGTGGTCATAATAGGTCATGCTTCAAGCTATTTAGGACGCAACCTGGGATATTGTATGGGCCCACTGAGGCTATGTTGCTGGCCTTAGCAAGTGATGCCCTGACCTGCTCCCCGCTAATAGGTGGGCAGTTCTGCTAATAGGGATTTCACAGGGGGGAGGCAGGGGGGAAGTGGGGGTGGGAAAAGTGAGAGATGAATTTGTCAGCCAGCAGACTCACTGTGTCATTCTGTTTGGTGAAGGTGGTACAATTTACTACCAGGTCAACACACTGCTGTTTATTACCTTTAAGGTTTTGGGCATAACTGTAGAAAGCCTTGTAACTGTCTTTAGCTTGAGAAGCTATACTGACCTCATAATTGGCCTTGTCATATTTAATTAGTACTTTTAGTTTCCTGTTTAGTATAATAAGTGAGCTCTCACTATGACAGTTGCTCATTCTGATTTTGGCCATGAGTTTTTTTCCTTTTGTTATATACCCTGTTAAGGTTAGGATTCCACCACTATGGTTTGTTTTTGTGATTTGTTTTGGGATTACTTCTGGTAGGTTCAGTATCCTCTATGCAGCCATATACATGGTTGTACAGCATTTCTGTGAACAATTTCACATAGGCTGCTCTGAACTTGGAGTTTGGAGGGGCACTGAATTTTGACAAACTTTCACTTAATAGGATGCAGTTTACTTAAGATTAGTTCCTAATTGTTAAGGTTTTGCTGAGTTTTCCATGTTGATTTTTACATTGAAGGAGACAGCTTTGTGATCCAACTTTATCAGTAAGGACGTGACATGGTGGTGGGGGTGGGGTGGGGTATCAGTGCTCTCCCATATTGGTGAGTACTATGTCTAGTATGTTTAAACCTCTGGTTAGAGTCTGCACTACCTGGTCAAGGGTGTTTGTGTTAATAAAGTCCAGGAAATGTCATGCCTACATGTTACAGGCAGTGTATGATTTCCAATCTATAGCAGGGTAGTTGAAGTTTGCCATGAATAGGGTATTTGGCTTGATGGCGAGTACTACCAGCAAGTATAGTGTATGAGTTATGGGACTGTTGGGGTATATATGGTGAACTACAGCTTGATAAGATATGGTAAGGGACTTTATCTATGGTGATTTGTATGTGGAAGAACTGTGGGGCATCATCCTGTTTAAACAAACCTAGAGGTACACTTGTTGCTAATATAGATTGAGAAATCTCTGCCTTTAGTCCCTGTCTATGCAGCTGATGGTCTAAATTGTGGAAGTTGCTGAAGCCTTGCACTGCCAGAGTACTTTGTATCTCTTTAAAACATGTCTTTGTAATGGCACAGATGTCTATATTCTCCAGAGTAAGGAGAGCTAGTAGAGTGTGGCGTTTCCTGATAATATGGCTCCTAACATTGAGCAGTAACACCTTTTGGTTCCCTTGGGTTTTATTTACTAAGTTGGTATTTTTTTTTCAATTTGGCATTGCCTAAAAAAGGGCTGTATGGATATGGATAAAGTTTTAACCAATATCCTGGAAGCCCAGAGCGGACAGATACAGACCATCCTTGATAAAACAATATTGTCTGTTAACAATGTCTTTCCAAGCTGACAAATGTTGAATCCCCCTGTAATGACACCAGAAACTATGCCAGTTGATGAAGTCAATCATTTTTTGTTCATACTGTGGCATAAGCCTTGGTGAAAGGAGAATACTGTTCAAAGCAAGGCACATACGTGTCTGAGACACATTCAGGGAGATCCATAATATCTCACTTCATATAGTCCATTGAGGAACATCTCAGCTCTTTTACACCCACATGAGAATACTGCTCAAAGCAAGGCACATACGTGTCTGAGACACATTCAGGGAGATCCATAATATCTCACTTCATATAGTCCAGTGAGGAACATCTCAGCTCTTTTACACCCACATGGACCATGACTGAGTCATATTGGTACCTGTGGTATATTGACTTGATTGGGTGCACTAACCTAACTGATCTTGACTCCAGATAAGCAAATAACCATTATCTTCTCTTTGTCCAGTCTGCTGAGTGGAGCATTTGTGTGTTGTACAATGGAGTTTCCTATGACTAAAAATCTGAGTAGATTGTTTGCTTGCCTTATGGGCTTTGTTCTTGGGGAGGGGTCCATTGGTTAGACTTGTATGTGTGATGTTTGGTGTTGCTTTTAGTGTATGCTTTAGTGATTGCTTAGGATAGATGTTGCCATTTGTAGGCTTAGGAGGTCTTTGAGGATTGGGAAGATTTTGCTTTTTAGTGCCTCAGCATTAGATGGCCCATATGTGTGGTGGACATTATGTAGGGTGGATGTAGTGTGTTTGTGCTCTTGACAACCTTGTTTGTAAGTGAGACTTTTGTCTCCAAGGAGACTGTGTATGCACATCTCTTGCATAGTGTGTAAGTTCATTTAAGGATTAAAAGGTTGCCTGAGATCATGAAACAATTGGTACATTGTCTCAGGATGCCCATATCTGCCAAGCTGGCTAGAGGAGCATTTGGAAATTGCAGATCCATATGATCTGGACCTGCATTAGTTAGGCTATTATAGTTTGAGGGTTGGCTTATAACAGAGGTCTACCAAGGTGGTCTCTCAGGTTAGAGACTAGAATTAGATAGTGCTAAGATATGGTATTAGTACTGCTAGATGTGCAAGCTAGCTGATCTAAGCCTAACCCTGTGTGATACATTACTAAGTTACAGTTTACAGTCCTATTACTAGTTATACAAGTAAACTTTACTATCCAAGCATTTGTGTCTGTACAGGACATTGCCAGCAGCTGCTGTGCAGTGAGCAGATCCAAGCAAGCGTTCCTAAATGATAGCAACAGAAAATAAACTGTAATCTCTGTCCAGAGCCCTCTGGCCAATAAACAACTACACTTTGAGATCATCGGAAGTGCTTCCCTACTCAGAAAGATCAGGCAAACACCTTCTGCCACAAGATGGATAATCTGGTCCCCTTAATGTAAAAACACAGCAAAAAAGAACCCTCTAGTACAACGCAACAGCAAAACAGATTATTCCATGGTTAGATTGCCATGCAGCAGCAGCTAGACCAAGAAAAAGAAAATACACTTTATATTGAAAAAATGCAGAAAAATGTAGTAACTAATTTAAAAATACAGCAGCAATCTTCAGAAATAAAATAATGGCCCTCTGCTGCTGCTCTTACCAGGTGCAAAATAGAAGCACCAGTCCCAAGCTGATTCTTGAAAAGCTGTTCCCAAGCTCTCCGGTAATTGGTAGTCTAGTCCTAGGTTTTGCACATTTCAAAAGTAACTGGAAATAAGAGAAGAAAAATTCGGAATATTTCAGTGTGCACTAATTGTGTATGGCGATATGAAAGACAGACTAACAAAAGCTTTGTGAGTCTAAGAGGAAGGCCTTCCCAGTTAGATTTTTTAGTGCCCAGTAGAATGAGTAGATAGGATTAGATGATGAGGGGCTTCTAAAGCTAAATCTAGAGTAGGGGTGTGCAGCTCAAATGTAAGCAGGTTTAAAGTGCACAACAGGAGACAGGTGGGTGGGAAAAACTTCAGACATACAGATTTCTCAAAGCAGGAAATCAAAACAGTAACTAAACTACAAAAACAGAACAGACACTGCAGGAGGAAGATCTAAATGGCAAAATAAATAAGTGCAGACAAAAAGAAAGAAAAGAAAATTAATTCCTTTGCTTATTTCCCATTTTTAAAACTCCAGCAGGGAGCCGAATAATTGTTTGCTTGCAAATGGTGCCAAAGCTTAACACACACACACACACACACACACACACACACACACACACACACACACACACACACACACACACACACACACACACACACACACACATACACACACAATTTATACAATTTATACATAGAGAGATGGATATGCATGCCAAAGCAACAATAAGGAAACTGGTTAGCTTCATGTGGAGTTAAATAGCATTTAACAATTAGACACAAAAAAGTGTTTTTTTTTCCATCACATTACACACCACACACGCACTGGACCACAGGTACCAGTATGACTCAGTCATTGTACATGTGGGTGTAAATGACCTAAGATGTACCTCTCTAGACTACGGAAGAGAGACAGACATCACGGAGCTCTCAGAATGTGCCCCAGGCTGGTATGAGCCTAGTGCTGGGCAGCATTTTAACTTCTACATGGATGATGCCACAATACACACAGAAGATGACTGACCTTATTAATTGGCTTAATTTCTGTTATCATTCAAAGGGGGTACAATATTTGCTAATTATGGAAAGAGATGGTCAAAACACCATGCTGATTTGCCAAGGATGGTCTGCACCTATCCCTTCTAGGCTTTTGAATAATATCTAAAACATTGTCCTCCCCCATGCTGCCTTTTTAGGGAATGCCAAACTGAAAGCACTTCTGACACAGCAAATCAAAACCAAGAAAATCTAAAAGTGCTACTGTTCAATGCTAGGAGTCTAAACAAGAAACTACACTCCCTACAAGCTCTCCTCACCACAGAGAATGCTGATGACTGTGCAGTCACTGAGACAAGGTTTAAATCTGTGGGAGCACACTGACAGTGCAAGGCTATAGTGCTTTCCACACACTTAGACCAGCTACTAAACAGACAGGGACTAAAGGTGGAAGTTTCTCAATTTACATAAAAAATATATACCTCAAGTCTGGTCAAGCAGGATGACACACTTGAGCTTCTCCATGTTCAAATCACCATAGGTAAACTCTCATACCACTTCCGTGTAGGTTATATGTCCTCCTCTATGACCTAGGAAATCTATAACATTGTATTTAAGATTATTGGAAATATTCACCATCTAACTCAATATCGTATACATGGATGACTTTAATTAGCTCACTATTAACTGAGAATCATATTCAGCACCAAATGTGCAGGCATAGAGATTCCTGGCTTTTGTAAATATAAACTCTTTGGAACAATTTGTCAATAGGCAAACCAGGGTTGCAAACGTATTGGATCTGGTCCTCACTAACATGGGAGATTGCTGCACACCCCCAGTTTAATTTCCTCTTGTAAGGTCAGACCACAAAACAGCTCCTTTGATGTAAAAATAAAACCTGGAACCTCAGATGCTCCTGGAATGTTCAGGAACTATTCTAAGGCTAACTTCCTACTATTAAGTTATAACCTGGCAAAATTACAAGCAATCATAAACCTGAGAACAGTGCTGCCTGCATGGAACTGTTCATAGAAATCTTATATGAGCATGTTAATAGCTGCACAGAGGCAGATTTACTCACCAACACCTAACTCAAAAAACAAGCCACCCTGGTGGAATCACATCATCAGTAGGCTGTATAACAGGAGTAGGAAATCCATGGCAAAAATTAGGAGGTGTTGCACACATCAGGATAAAATTACTCTCATCAAACTAAACAAATAGTTGGAGGACAAATACAGTCTACCAAAGCCTCACAGGCAAAGGACAACCACAAGGCATTCTTGAGCTACGTCTGTAACCTCAAAGGCAGTTCACAACTGTGTGCAGAGTTCATTGTTAATGGAGCCACCTATACCAAGCCAGAAAATATAGCAAATGTACTGGCAGACAAATTCAGATATAACTTTATTCCTCTCTCTCTTTAACCTCTCGTCAGGAAATAGCATCAAATATAACTCCCTCTACTATCACTAAGGAACTGGATCTTCAATGCTCTCTCTCTCTCTCTCTCTCTCTAAGGCCAAGAACACTGCATTAGTAGTCACAGACAATATCCCAGGATGCCCTCTAAATAGCATGAAACATGACCTATCACACTATCTGGAATTGCTTTTTAACCATAGCCTCTAAACAGGCTTCATGGCTCACAAATGGAGAACAGGAACAGTCA
The DNA here is from genome assembly GCF_019279795.1 of Protopterus annectens. Taxonomy (NCBI): domain Eukaryota; kingdom Metazoa; phylum Chordata; order Ceratodontiformes; family Protopteridae; genus Protopterus; species Protopterus annectens. The sequence goes on from NC_056739.1 coordinate 826,525,946, forward strand.
TCCCACTGCACAGAGGTGGACCAACTACAGACCATGGAAACTACAGACTCACTAGTCTCAGATGCAAAGTCGTGGAAAGAATTATCATAGTAATGATCAATAATAGTATAGAAAACGTCCAGACACTGGATTCAACCCAATTTGTTTTTTATCAGGGGCAGGTCATGCCTATGCAACCTGGTGGGCTTCTTTGGTAAGGTCACCGAAGAAATGGATGAAGGCAAAATGGTTCACTGCCTACCTTGACCTGCTAAGGAAGTTGACACAACATCCCACGTGGGCATTCTTGATAAACTCAAGAAGTTAGGGATACACCATTATGTCACCCAGTGGATAGCCAGATGGATCACAGAAGGACCAAGGAAGTTAGAAATGGGGAGTCCACCACTACAAAGAGGCCAGTTACATATGGACTCCCACAGGGAGTGGTTCTGGGACCACTCTTTTTTGGCATTTACTTTTCTGAGGTCAAGGCCTATATCAAGGGCCTATGGCTGATCAAATTTGCAGACAACTGGAAATTAGGAGCAGTCATAGAATCCCCAACTGATGTTAATGTTCTCCAGGAAGGGCTGACAAAGACAAATAGCTTGTGACAGAGCCATGGACTAAAACTAAATGCCAAGAAATGCATATTATACAATGCCTCCTCTAAAACGTGCACGCTGATTGGCCAGCCCAACCAGCGTGCCTGTTGTAAATCCCTCAATATACTAACGGAAAAAGGTCCGGTCGCCCGGACTTTTTCCGTTAGTATAAAACACTGTCTTGCTATGTTAAAAGAGTTTAACATAGCGACACAGGTTTAAAAAAAGCAACGCAGATCTCCGTTGCTTTTTTTAAAGCTGTCTCGCTATGTTAAACTCCTTTAACATAGCGACACAGTGTGTAAAAAGCAACGGAGATCTTGCAATCTCCGTTGCTTTTTTTTTTTAACCTGTCTCGCTATGTTAAATGGGTTTAACATAGCGAGACAGCTTTAAAATAAGCAACGGAGATCTCCGTTGCTTATTTTAAAGCTGTCTCGCCATGTTAAACCCATTTAACATAGCGAATAAAAGCAACGGAGATCTTGCGTTCTCCGTTGCTTTTGCCCACAGCTCTGATGTACTGCGTAGGCATACATCAGAACTGCCGCGGAACACCAGACAGCTGCGGGAGGGCAGCAAAGAGGCATTATACAATGCCATTATTTAAGAAAAGTAATTATTTCTTTTCTTAAATAATGTCATTGTATAATAGCAATAACCCACTTCTGGGTGTGGGTAATGCTGGATTTACCCACGGTTGTCTTTGTTTGGTAAACCACGCCAACCGTGGGTAAATCCAGCATCACCCACACCCAGGCATGGGTTATTGCTATAATATCGCATCCTTTGGGAAGTCATCCACCTCTGGTAACTATAATATTGACAACACACCCCTAAGTCTCAATCCAGTACTCAGGGATTTGGGGGCATGTGTAGACACTAATCTAGCCTTTGACTATCATGTCTACAGTAGTGAGGAAATCATTCTATGTTGTGCAACTTATAAACAAAGGTATGGCATCTAGGTCAAAGGAGGTCATTGTTCCTCTGTATTCACTAGTCATCAGTCCTATCATTGAGTGGAATGTCTTTTTGGTATGTACCTAACCAAACACATCCAACAAATGGAATGTCCACCAAGGTTTTCCATTACAATAATAATGTGTCCTATGCAGACTGCCTCAAAGCTCTAACCCTGTATTCTGTCTCCTGCAGGCTTTTGAAGGGAAATCTATGTTTGACATACAAAGCATTGTCAGACCCCACCCTGATGGACTTCTTGCATATCCACAAAACATTCAGCACCAGAATAACCCACTCTAAAGACTTAAACCTTGCCTGTGATATAAATAGGACTTGCTGGAGAGGCCGGTATTTATCTCAGAGACTACCCATCTCTGGAACAGGCTCCCCATCCATGAGAAGCAGAGTTCCTTGCTAACCCAATTCAATGGTAACTTGGACAATTGAATGGGGAACAGGAAATCCATCCCTGGTTTAGCATTTCTGCCTGTAATGGACACAGGCAGCCTGTAAATGGTTCATCTCTCAAGCCCCTGCTTACATTTATCAAGGATAGCAGAACTTATTAGAGATTTGAGATGCATGGGCAAGCTTAAAAAGCCCTAATTGTTGTTGGCCTAGTACACACCTATGAGGTAATGAATGACTAACTGTTGTTGGCCTAGTACACACTATGAGGTAATGAATGACTAACTGTTGTTGGCCTAGTACACACCTATGAGGTAATGAATGACTAACTGTTGCTGGCCTAGTACACACCTATGAGGTAATGAATGACTAACTGTTGTTGGCCTAGTACACACCTATGAGGTAATGAGTGAGTTTTAGAGTTATCATTGCACCCGTCACATGCACACTAGTGATGATTTCCTTCTTTGTAATTAGGCACTTAATAGGAGTGCCCCTTTGCCCCTCTTAGGCCATAATGCTGCCCAGTCCTCCTCAGAATCTTAGCTCACTGGCATTTGCAACTCCAGGCTTCCAGTCTGATTGAACAAATTAGTCATTAGTTACCAGAACACCACCCCCATCCCCTCCCTTGGAGAAAGGTGAGCAGGCAGATCTTCACAATTACTCTCCCCATTCTAGGTCCTACATGTTCCCAAGCTGCGACCTGCACTTGGTCACCTGAACTGCATTTAGGGCTTTTTCCCCTCAAAGCAAATGGAGCTGGCCAAGACTCAGTAATTATGCTATGGCTCTAATAATTTAAAAAAAGATGGTGCACTTAAAGCTTGTTTTTACATATCGCAAGATAGCAAGTTTAGAACATCTACAATGGCATATCAGTGCCAGATGATAATTTTCAAGAAGTGACAAGAGATACCAAATGAAAATGTTTGACCAATGAAAAGCAAGAATATAATATATACACAAGGTCAAAGTGCAGTGGAAAGGAAATGAGTCCACACAGATGTATTACACAAGGCCAAGGACACTAAGCAAGAAGTTTTGAGTTAACAGACATTATAAAGAAATAATTACTCAGATGATTCAGTCCTTTAACAGTGGACAGGTAAGGAAGAAATTCCTTACTGAGCTAGAAAGTACCAAGAGAAATGGCTAGACTTTGTCAGATAGATAAATGCTTCATGTGTAGAAGCATAAAAAATGAGAACATAGTGAAAGTCAAAAAAATTAGAAGATAAAATAGAAATAAGCAGTGATGAAAGGCTAAATGAGATGAAAGAAGCAGATTCTAAAGAAACATGTATGAATCCAGTAGACAACAAAAAGAGATGGTCAGTATTATGGACAGTAAAGTGCTCAGCAACAGGCAGCGTTCACATGAAGTGATCACTACTCATAATGGTGACCATCAAACCAGTGAAAAAACAGGGTGAACACACCTTTCACTGAGAATAAACAAGAAAGAAGAAAAATCTGAAAAAAAAAAACTTTTCTGACAGTGAAATAAACACAAACAATACACTTATATTTTTTTGCCAGCCTTCCTATAGCACCCGTGTGTATGTCAAGCTCCCCACACCCCCTGAACTTATACATGTGAACTCAGTTGTCACACTAGCACAAAGAAGGAAGAAACCTCCCTATGGAAAGGAATCTCAGCCAGTGTACGTTAAAGACTGCTTCAGCAGCTATTCCCTATAATACATACCAATCAGATTAAAAAAAAAATGTCTACCTACAACAAATAACTAAAAAATAACACATAAGATTGCAACGTTCTGACATTGCACAATAGTGTATAAGTTATAACACCATAAAAACATTTGCACAAAGCAGTATTCTCTAGACTTGTGACACACCAATATGTGCATACAACATATAATCACTTTTGAGTCAGAAAAGAGGCTGCAGGCACACACCCTAGATGCACTCCCAGGCATGCACCAATGTGGGAAATGCCACTGGTGCAGTTTTGTCATTCAAACCCCCAAGCTACATCTCACCACCCCACAGTTAGTCACATAAAAGACCATTTAAATTGTGAGACCCCCCCCAATGTGGCTTACATTGCAGTATGTTCCCAGTGTGAAGCATACTACATTGGAAAAACCACAAGACAACTAGGATAAAGATAAAAAAATATGTGGGAGCCATCAGGAAGCGAGGCACCTACAATGCACTAGCCAAGCGCATTAGGACCTGCTCCCTGTTCTCCAGATTCCAATTTGCAGCAACTGAAAAAGTCACAGATCTTGAGGGATTACTGACCTCCTTTGGAACACAGACAACTTATTGTTAGTTAAGAGTTAAATGGCAGCTACAATTGCAAGCAGACACACCCTCAAAACTAAATGAAAACCTGAGCATTTCCAGTGCCTTTAAATGGATTAGGGAACTCCTTAACCCATCCTCTGCTCACCACACCACTTAAATAATAAGCCTAGGTTCATGGATTAGGGAACTCCTTAACCCATCCCCTGCTAACTACACCAATTAAATAATAAGTCTAGGTTCCTGGATTAGGGAACTAATTAAGTGAATAAAAGACTGATACAATGCCAAAAATAGCCTAGCATCTATGTTCCTTCCAAAAATAGCAAAAGTTTCTTAAGTTTATATATATATATATATATATATATATATATATATATATATATATATATATAGAGAGAGAGAGAGAGAGATAAAGATGGGTCAACTGAATATAATCAAAGGACTGAAATGCTGATTGTGAAAATGTTGACAATGCAAATGCTGGCACACTATTACACATGCAATGAACAATAACCTCAGCACATGCAAAGTTAAAACTTAAAGAAACAGAGAAAAGAAAAAAAATATTTTTTTTCAAGAAGGCAAGCCCCACCTTACCTCCTCCCACACTGTAATTAAACACACTAACTCCAAGATTGCACAATATCAAGGAAAGGACATATTCCCCAACACTCAGAATTGTGAGATCTTGCACACCTGTTGACCATCTGCTTAGTCAACCAAACACTGATTAAGCAGACATCAACCAGAGATAGTTTTATGTGTATATATATATATATATATATATATAAAGATACATACACATGTATAAAGAGAAGACCATAGCACTGTACTATAAATGGAATTTAGTTCTTAGACCATCATCCAAATATTGAAAACAGCATACCAGGTTTCTCTCCCAACAATGGAAGCTTCTTCACTGCATACATCAAAAATATACCCTCAAATTTAAATACACAACAAAGAGAAACATCAAAATAAAAATGTATATATATATCTATATATATATATCTATATATATATATATATATATATATATATATACATATATATGTTTTTTTGTAGGTATATAAAGCAAAATTATATAATAATATATATTAATTATTTAATATCCGAGACACAATGAAGACAAAGGGAACCAATATGGTTTTAAAGATATACAAATATATAAATAATTATATGATTTCATTTAAACCTTTATCCAAAGTGACATCTAAAAAAATAATCTACTTCCTTTCATTCTTGCGTTAAAATCTGTCACTTGTCAAGCTTATTAAGTAATGAAGAAATCACTCTCTCAGTTCCTATAAAACTAAAAACAGAACCTGGATGCTAAATTGTATGTGTAAGTAAAGTGCTTCTATTCCCATTGAATCTAATGTCACTAGTATGTAATATAATTCTTTGTTTAAAAGGACCTGCCATTTCACCCCCATAAAAGCTCCATATATGCATTGTACAAGATAAATGACCCATTCAGTGGAACAAGTAATTAACTCACAGATGTTATAAAGCTTGACAATATTTATGGAACTAAATAAACCAACTTTCATCTCAATAGAACACCACACTTGCCCCAAGGAAAGTAAACAACACATTTTATATCTAGTGATATTTGTTTACAAGCCTTTCTATGTGGATTTTTAAAACTAGAAAGATGTTGGGCAATAGTTTTGCCTTTCCTATGTATATGCATACATTTATTGGTCATGTCTGTTATCATTATAAACCTTATTCATCATTAACATAGGCCAAAATGTATCAATCACTGATTTGATCATGTGTAAATTACTATCGTAAGTGGGTAGTGAAGCTTTGTCTGATATCAGGTTGTTCAATATTACACTTGTGTTTCAATAAATCAGTTTTTGATAACATCAGCCCTCACTTTTGCCTGAGTTATAACCTCCATGTCACACTTTTGCACCTTAATCTGCTTAGATAAATTTTGTTGACTAAACAAATATCAACTAGAGACAGTGTTGGCTAAACTCCCATCTCCCATCTCTCTCTCTCTCTACATATATATATATATATATATATATATATATATATATATATATATATACAAGCACACACACTCCCACACCCACCCACCCACTGGACCTGCATTGAACACTGGGAAAGCCTAGACTATATACTACAGGACCATGGTAAAGGGCAGGAACCGAACCTTCCTGTAGGAAACCAGTAATAAGGAAGAGTTGTTACAATCTGTATATTAAGGTTGTTCTTCATTAATGGAGTTAGAATTTCTTGCCTTTAATTGTAGAGGGAATTCTGTTTGGAGTCCCATGCATACTGGAGAAGCCAATCCAAGAGTGCAGAGGAAAAGCCTGATTTCCTTAGGAAATATCAGCAAACTGTGTGATTTTCATGCATACTATTTTTACAGGCATGCCAGATAAATTCTGCAAGGTGCTTCAAGCATCTTGTATCTTTGCAAGTGACTGATTATGCATGCAGACACATAAAGGACTGCAGTGCTGTTTCTTTATCATGCTAAGCTAAAGTATTTGGTACTGCTACTTTGAGGAGTCTCACTGAGACTTAAATGGTGTGAATATGATTGCTACTTTTTTGGAGTGAAGCAACTCATTTTCTGATTATATTTGAACACTTTTTTGACTGTTATCATTTTATCAATAGTTTTATCAAAAAATTTATCAATAGTTTTATTTGCTACTAAAATCTATCATAGCTACAAATTATTTGCATGAAAACAACAGGAAATATTACAAGTGGTTGAAAATTATGGCAAGTTTTCTATCCTTGGAAATAACTGATTAGAAAATACAGAAATAGTAATATGGAGCTCTATATAGATTACTTTTGGGGGGTACAGTCACTTATAGGTTCATAGGTTCATAGGTTCATACTAGGCTATCTGCCCGAGGGCATTTACAAGCCTAGCCCATAGTTTTGTGGCTTACGCCACCCCTTTAGTATGGGGAACTATACCCATTATTTTGCTGTGCCTCTGTTGAGCAGTGACACTGAGGTAATCCCTGGGGTATATCTGCGATCTCCCATCCATTGGTCAAGATTTCTCTTGAACAAGGCCAGCGAGGTGCTCTGCCTCACATATACCGGGATTTTATTCCACAGCATAGGGAGTCTTTGGGTGATGAATCTATCCCTCCAGCACGTCCTATTAATAGCCGTGTCGAGGTTTAAGTCTCCGCCCTTGTGGCTCTGACGGATCTAGATTTTTTGAGGTGAAGCATATTCATCAAATCTGGGTTTGACATGGCCTTGTATGTTAGGCAAAGGTCACCTCTGAGCAAGCGGTAAGCGACTGAATAGAGCTGGAGTTCTTTCAGTCGGGCAGCATAGGACAGATGTTTGAGACCCTTTATCCTTTTGGTGAGGAACTTTTGTGGCCTCTCCAGCTGCTGCAAGTGTCGGGTCAGATACATTCCGAATGGGGCATTGTACTCAATCATTGGTCTGATGAGTGATGAGTATAGGGAGACTCTGACCTCCTTTGATCTAGATGAGAATCCCTTCATGATAAGGTGGGCAATGTAGAAGGTCTTCCTAACTACTTTAGCTACATGGGTGTCGAATGACAGACTACTATCAACCTGGGTCCCCAGGTCATATGGAGCTCTTTATAAATTACATTTGGGGGTACACTCACTTGTAATATGGAGCCCTATATAAATTACTTCTGTGGGGTACACTCACTTGTACTATGGAGCTCTATCTAAATAATTTTTGGGGGGTACACTCACTAGTGACTGTGAAGAGAATGATCTCAGTTGGTGGAACAGGACAGTACTGCATTGCAAGAACATACCTTCCTAAACTAACCCCTCAATAAAAAAAAAAAATCCCTGTTGACACATTTGGTGGTAACAGAAACTGACTTTATTAACTGCGTTTATGACACCTTTATGACTCTCTTTATATGGGCTGCAGGTATTCCAAACTGGTGAAGGTTGCCATAGTCCAGAAGAACACCTGGAAAAATAATGGCAGAAAATGGTGCACCTGCTACTGCAACTACTAACTGACAACTGTTATGACTTTCTGAAGACAGTGCAGCCTTAGGGAAAAGGTTGGAAAAGACTATACTGATATTTAGTCCATTTAGAAAGCAACTCAGTACATCTCAGAAACAGCTAGCCATTTGGGATGTGTTAATCAGCCAGGGAACTGGGAACTTTAAGGACTGGCATGTGCATAAGGTTGTTTGGTTTGGGTAATTATCTGGAAGCTTACTGATAACATTTGTAATTCATGTAGGAAGTAAGAACTGACCATGTACTGAGTGGGTCAGAACAATGCAGTCATCAGAAATATGAATCACTGAAGGTCTACGTGGATTTAACAGACACTGATGCATATGATAATTAAAACCTAAGGAATGAAAGACATATTAAGCAGGGCTGGTGTTTCATCTAAAGTCCAAGGCATGTAACTTTCACATCTGGACTTTAAGATAGACCAGTTGGGTCACAAATGGCAGACTAAATGCATATTTTTAAATCATTGATAGAACCCGATAGGAATAGTGAAAACTAGCTTTTACAAATTCTATCTGTTGATGGAATTAAAGTGGAACTCTCCAGTAATTTAAGAAAGTGAGTAACCCAAAGTAAGACTGTATCTTCTGAATGGTTAACTGTTTTAGAAGAAAGAGATTAGAGTAACCTGAAAGTTTTAAAGACTGAACAGCATTTACCAAAAAAAACTTTCTTAGTTTGCATCTGGGTCTACAAACAAACAATAAAAACAACAAATATTATTATTAGCTGAAATAAATTTGTTTTAAATATGCTAGAAAGGAACATAACACTATTTTGCAGTGCATGATAGCAATGTTGCAACTGCATAGCATGTTATTTCTAGTCAGCCTACAGTTAGTCGAAGCTCACCTGAAGGTTATGCCCATGGAATATAGCAACGCTGCTTAAGCAGACTTCTGACATTGCGGCTTGTCAAACCTTTCAAATGTAATGATTCCGTGTAAAAGAACAAAATTATTAGTAACAACAAAATGCATGTTTGTGGCTGGGCATGAGAGTTAGACACCCAGTAACTGAAATGGTAATGCAGACTTTTCAAGGTGAAGTTTTTATTCTGTTGCTTTAGAGTCTAATTTAATCCACGATATAATAACCAGTCAGGACATTCAAAAATGTATGAAAATCTGGAAATTATGTGGAGAGAGTAGTAGATTCAGAAAGTCTGTAGAAAAATATTTATTGTACCAAATCAAGTAATCTAAAGCGCTTTTCGTACGCACAGTGTATGAACTTCTTCAGAGACCCAAGCAAGGTAAAACACAACATTTAAATAACCTTCATAAGGTCAGCTGATATTACGTCCCTTACTTAATTAACATTAAAAGAAATAGCATCACAATCAATGACATTTTTAAAAAGTATCAATTTTTATAAATTTTATATACATATAACCTATAAATATTAGTATATCATACAACTATAGATTTAAATATTGAGAAAACTAATAATGCTTAAAAAGCAAAAATAACAATAATAATAAACTCTCCCTCATCATTTTATCTATATTATAAAGAATTATTCATTCTATATATTAAACATATTGTATATGATATAGTAATAATGATAATAAATAAACAGTCCTATAATGATTATATATTATATATTATATATTAAAAATTCAATATACTTAATTATCTACCTAACCTTCCTGTATATATATATATATATATATATATATATATATATATATATATATATATATATATGCACATTAAATCAACACTTAATTTCATGAAATTAAAATGAATCACATATTTAAATTCTAATAAAGAATGAAAAATGTTGCTTAAAACTAGGAGAAAATTGAGAAAACTAATTTGAATTCCCTACACATAATTTTAAATTTTGGGTAATAGATCAATTGACATCGGACATTAAGGGTGGTCCTATTGAATTGCAGTTAGACCGCTTGAAATTATTATGGCAGATTAGATTATTCTACTATTGTTTGCCTGGTTTAAATGATGTTTGTTCAATTATGGCCATTTTAAAATTACGTACTCTTACTAGGTAGACAAGTTTTAGAATGTTAATAGTTTTAAGCAACATTTTTCATTCTTTATTAGAATTTAAATATGTTATTCATTTTAATTTCATGAAATTAAGTGTTGATTTAATGTGCATATATATATACAGGAAGGTTAGGTAGATAATTAAGTATATTGAATTTTTAAAAAATATATAATCATTATAGGACTGTTTATTTATTATCATTATTACTATATCATATACAATATGTTTAATATATAGAATGAATAATTCTTTATAATATAGATAAAATGATGAGGGACAGTTTATTATTATTTTTATTTTTGCTTTATAAGCGTTATTAGTTTTCTCAATATTTAAATCTATAGTTGTATGATATACTAATATTTATAGGTTATATGTATATAAAAGTTATAAAAATTGATACTTTTTAAAAATGTCATTGATTGTGATGCTATTTCTTTTAATGTTAATTAAGTAAGGGGCGTAATATCAGCTGACCTTATGAAGGTTATTTAAATGCTGTGTTTTAACTTGCTTGGGTCTCTGAAGAAGTTCGTACACTGTGCATACGAAAAGCGCTTTAGATTACTTGATTTGGTACAATAAATATTTTTCTATGGACTTTCTGGGCTGCCTTTGTGTCCTTACCAGCCTAGTTTTGTGTATTGGTTGCAGTATGTCGAATTTGGGCAATCCTGATAGCTCCGTGGAATTAATACCTGGTTCACCTCACTCGGAGGTGAAGGATCCTAACAGTAACAGCATAAAAGACTATAATATGCTCCTGCTAATTCAGAGTCTAACTAAACAAGTTGAGAGACTCACTGAGAAAGTGGACAGACTTTCGGGTCCTACACCAGCATCGCAACAGTATCTGCAACAACCAACTTCTCAGTTGCAGCAACCAACGCTTGTTTCTAATAGCGCTAATTGTGGTGTTACTATTTCTCCTTTGAATTTTGGCGCCACAGATTCCATTCGTGAGGAAACTCTGCTTACTACCGGTAACTCTCCCCTTAGCTCTGGAGCTAGTATTCCTTGTGGGCAGAGGCAGCTTTCCTCTCCAGTATTACGTTTTAATCACAGTGCAGGAAATATTGGTGCGCAGAGTAACAAAAATGTTTTATTTGATTCTGGGAACGTTACCCAACAAGAAAATGGTGTCGCACATTTGGATAATAACAACACTAACAACCCAGGGCTTATTAGATTACCAAATCTCAAAGACTGGCTAAATACTGGCAATGGATGGCATTCAAACAATGTAATGCCAGGATTGGTGAGTCCGGTTAGGGAAGACAACTGTATTATTAATCTCTTGAATTCTTTAGATCATGTATTACTCAAGTATAAAAAGTATGCTCTTGAAATCGACTATTTTAATGAATGCATTAGGTTACAAATAGTTCCTAAAGGACTTCGGATATGGCAATATCTGACTGGGTTAGTTCCCAATTCTAACTTTCATCTAGAATTAATTAAGCTATTTAATAAGCAAGGCTTGGAACTTTTAGATGTTATGAAGTCGAACTATGCATCAATGAATGAGGAATTGGAAAACAACATCTCTTTGCTTGACACTCAAATTAAAACTCACCCTGATTTTTCTAGATACAAATTTGAGTATCAAAAAATTTTTGAAACAATTGATGCCTTTTTATTTAAGGCCAGAATGACAAAAAATAAGAAAATTCAAAGGGATTGTCAACAATATGAGGAAGGCGTAGCCTACCCTGCCCCTCCACCAGCTCAACAGTGGAACAATTTAAAATCTAGTTTGGGGCATATTGTGGGCAGCCTTTCTCAACCTTTATCTAGTCAATCTGGTGTTAATTCTGAGAATCAGATTATGGCGGTCCAATCCAGGGGGGATTCTGTTAATTCAAATCAACCTACCCCCTCTACATCTTCTGCGATTAATGCTTTTAATAATGATGGTGCCTTGAGAAGAAGTGAACGTTTACAAAACCAGAACAAGAGTAATAATAATCATGTTTCTTCTTCAAGTAATTATGTTTCTTCTAATAACACCCGTAGTAATTTTAAACAATCGAATTTTCAGAGGGGGAAAGGCCAGAACAAATGGAATCAGAGGAAGAGAACCGGCAAATGGAAATAGTTGAAGGAGACTGCTTGCCTATTTACCATGTTATTAAGAATACAGAGGGTGACTTTTCAATATACAATTACTCTTCCATGTTTGTACTAACAGAATTGGCAAATTTATTAGCCAAAGGACTTACTTTTGTACCTTTAAATAATATTAATATTACTAATTGTATTGTTGATTTGAAATTGTATGTTTGGAAATTGAATTTGGCACTGCTTTTGGGGAATACCTTCCTTAGTAGTAAGGGGGAACATAGAGTTCCTAGTACTTTTAATCCACCTTTACATAATAATTTATTATTGTATGAGAAAGTATGTGAATTGGATCTCAGACATTTCCATTATATGGGTAATAACAATGATAGGAAGAGTAATTTAGCCATTGAAGAAATGGATTGGTTAAATTACTTGCGTGAGTCTAATGTTCGAATCATGAAACCTGATAAAGGTGGGGGCCTGGTCTTTATGGACCAGGTAGATTACATTAACAAAATGGAATTGATGTTATCAACAGATTCATACGAACATGTTTCATTAAATGAATATAATCAAGCTATTAAGAGAGTTAAAGGTTACATTAATGATCTATTTATAGAGAGGAAGATTGATTCTGATATGCATAATTATCTGGTTATGCCCTCTCCTATTGTGCTCATTCCCTTCGGAATACCAAAAATACATAAAGACCTGAGGGACCCACCATTTAGGCCAATTGTGAGTGGTAAAAACAGTGTGACCTATGCTTGTGCTAAGATGGTCGACAAACTTCTTAATAAATATGTCAAACTAGAACCCACTATTTGTAGGGACTCATGGTCATTTTTACAGAAAATTAGTGAACTTCCCTTTAATGAAAAAGTTAATTTATTAACGATAGATGTGAGGGATCTCTATACTTCGATTCCGCAGGATTTAGGTATTGAATGGGTATCTTTGAACCTTAGAAGGCTGAATGCCCCATCTTCTGAAATTTGGCTTATAGAGGAATTATTGACTATAGTCCTGGCTCACAATTTTATTGTGTTTAATAACAAATTTTACCATCAAAAGAGAGGAGTAGCGATGGGTTCCCCCTGCGGATCAAGTTTCGCGAACTTGGTGATGAGTTTTTGGGAGAAAGAATATGTTCTTGTGGAAACAGAGCTTACTTTGAAAATAAAATTCTACACTAGATACCTGGATGATATTTTCATCTTATTTGAAGGAGATATCGAACAGGTAGTACAACTTATCGAATATTATAATTCGACTACCCAATTTCTTGAATTTACATTTAATTATGACGTGAAAGAGATTGCATATCTTGATGTTCTTCTTACAAAGAATTTGAGTTTTCAAAGGTTTGAATCTAAAATCTATAGGAAGACTTCTTATTCTAATACTTTCCTACATTTCACCAGTGCTCATCCCATTTATCAAAAGAAATCAGTGGTGAAAAGTCAGGCTGTTAGAGCAGTAAGAATGATTAGTAATACTGTAGACTTTTTGGATGAATGTAGGAATTAAAGATATGTTTCTTAATAAAGCCTACCCACATGAATTAATTGATAATATATTGGAAGAGGTTAAAACGAAGAGAAATAGTGGTTTCTATCAACCATTATTAGTGGAAGGTATTACTTCCAATATCACCCTTACTATGAGCCCTACGCTGGATACATCACATCCAACAGATGAGAGGGACCCATCCCTACCCTTTGAATACAGCCTCACCCTTACCTATTGTTCAAATTTTACTTCATTAAAGAATATCTTTCTAAAAAATTGGAGTATTTTGAAGGAAAATAAGGATATAACATCTAGGGTGGGTACTACACCAAAAATTACTGTTAGACATGATATGAATTTCAAACAAATTTTAGATGGCATTAATAATAGATCCCACATCACTAGCGGTCAAAAGAAAATGATGACTTGTGGTAATTGCCCTTATTGTAAGTATATAATTATAGGGAATTCTATTAACATACAAGATTTTACGTTTAAAAGTAAATATAAAACTAATTGTAATTCCAAAATGATTGTGTATGTGGCTAAATGTCAGTTATGCCCATGTTTTTATGTGGGCAAAACTACTAGATGGCTCAGGGATAGGATATACGAACACACCTATAATATTAGAAAAGGATGCCTGGATAATGCCTTGGCTAGACATGTGTTTGAATTCCCTACACATAATTTTAAATTTTGGGTAATAGATCAATTGACATCGGACATTAGGGGTGGTCCTATTGAATTGCAGTTAGACCGCTTGGAATTATTATGGCAGATTAGATTATTCTCCTATTGTTTGCCTGGTTTAAATGATGTTTGTTCAATTATGGCCATTTTAAAATTACGTAGTCTTACTAGGTAGACAAGTTTTAGAATGTTAATAGTTTTAAGCAACATTTTTCATTCTTTATTAGAATTTAAATATGTTATTCATTTTAATTTCATGAAATTAAGTGTTGATTTAATGTGCATATATATATATATATATATATATATATATATATATATATATATATATATATACAGGAAGGTTAGGTAGACAATTAAGTATATTGAATTTTTAAAAAATATATAATCATTATAGGACTGTTTATTTATTATCATTATTGCTATATCATATACAATATGTTTAATATATAGAATGAATAATTCTTTATAATATAGATAAAATGATGAGGGAGAGTTTATTATTATTTTTATTTTTGCTTTATAAGCGTTATTAGTTTTCTCAGTATTTAAATCTATAGTTGTATGATATACTAATATTTATAGGTTATATGTATATAAAAGTTATAAAAATTGATACTTTTTAAAAATGTCATTGATTGTGATGCTATTTCTTTTAATGTTAATTAAGTAAGGGGCGTAATATCAGCTGACCTTATGAAGGTTATTTAAATGTTGTGTTTTAACTTGCTTGGGTCTCTGAAGAAGTTCGTACACTGTGCGTACGAAAAGCACTTTAGATTACTTGATTTGGTACAATAAATATTTTTCTACGGACTTTCTGGGCTGCCTTTGTGTCCTTACCAGCCTAGTTTTGTGTATTGGTTAGAGTAGTAGATTCATTAAGACACAGGTGTAGTACAGACAAAGATGGTAAGTTAGAAACCTTTAATGGCACTTATGTTAGTATCTGAGTAGAAGGAGAAGATGAGTCGAAAAAAGTGACAAAATTAAGTTAGTGTAGAGACTGTTAGAGAGTGGCCTTCAGTTATGAATATATTACAAAAGACTCTGGTAGTCAGAATGATGAAGAAGTATCAATCACGTGTAAAATACTATCATAATTACTTAATTCTAGAGCAATGTCAGTAGAAGGGAATGCTGCAGTGAATAAAAAAAAATATGAGAGCCAAACAGATCCTGCAACTTCTGTCTGTTATATTTATACAAACAGATAGAAGTAGTAGTATTCTAAGGCTAAAGCAAGTATCAGTAAAGTTGCCCATGGCAAAAAGAAACTGTTCCTACCCTAGATTTAAGAAAATAAATTAGACATGTTACTGTTTACTGGGAAAGAGTTTATGAAGGGACAAAAGTATACGTATATTTGTAGGGAATGAAACTACAACCCCCATCTCATATTATGTTATTGATGACAGTAATACTGACTTACCTAACTTCCAGATAAAAAAAAAATAAATAATACAACAGGTGAACTGAAATATTTTAAGATTTTAATAAAACAATGTATGCTTTTATCTTCAGCTTAAACTTCATCAGACTCTTACACATATATCAATCACAGCAATTAAATGCTTCCAGCTAGAAATCACATGACTGAATATAACCAATCAATTCAATGCTTTAAAGGCTTTGACTTCAGCATACATGTATACTTAATAGCTTTATTCAACCTTGGTTTAACATACTAATCTAACAGAATCTGCCACTTAATTCTTTAACTTACTGATTTTTTGAAAGTGGTGGGAAATATACCAAAATTTGTTAATAAGAGTCCATTAAAAGAATGTTTTAATAGGAAGGGAGAAAATGCTGCAGATTTTACTGAGAGAAGAGGAACATATAATTGTTATAAATATCACCATTTTATCTATGGTAGGCCATCTGTTTATTGAAACTCCACTGAAAAATCGTGCAAGCCTGTTATTTTGATTATGCATCTAAAGTGGTGATATATTTTGCTTAACCTTCTTGTTATAAGGAATAGAATAGCTAGAATGTTAACAGGCAGAATATGTGAATATCTTTAGCAATAAGGATAAGAAATATCAGTGATGCTTTATTTAAACATAAACTAACTTTAAAAATTGTAGAGCATTTTTTTTGTTTTTGCGTTGGATTTTGTTGTTACTGGGCTAAAAGGTGAAGATGGTGAGAGACTATTTGGAAATTATAAAATTAAAATGGCAGATTCTATTGATTTATGATAAATAAGGAATGAATTGTGCAATTAATTAAAAATATACATTGAAGTTAAGGCATTTAAAGCACTGAAGAAGTTGGTTATATTTATGTCATGTGGCTTTACATCAGGGATATTTAATTGAGATGATTGTTTTATGTCTAAAGCTTGAATGCAGTCTATTTAGGCTGAAGAAATAATGCCCTTACTATTTTTATTAAACTGAAAGTATTAATTCATTTTTTTGTTTAAGACTTATACATAAATTGTATCAATTTTAATTAGATCATAAGCAGGGTCTGAGAAAACAGAGCAGAGCACATGTGTGTATGGGATGAAGAATTAACAGCACAACCACACTCTGTAACCCTACTCTGAGCTAAGGAATTATCTGGTCTATAGGATGTGCCAAGAAAAAGAACGTATATTGAAAAGGTGATTTGGTGACAAAGCTTATTACAGCCCTTATGATAAAGCTAGTCCATAGTCAAGTCTTGGGTGGTCATCAGCAGACATATGACTAAACCCAGAATGCTAACTAGATTTTACTGGCCTGGTGTTACGAAGAAAAAAAAAAATAGAAGCTCGCTTTGCAGCTTGTCTGCATTGCCAGAGGACTACACAGTTCATGTATACATTCTTCTCCAAATGCCATCTACCTGTGTTTATCCCTTCAATTTTATGATGTTGTTAAAACATTAACAAAAATATTACACTGAAGGAATTTATTACAGCCTATTTATTTCTTTTTCATTAAAAATGTGCTATAAAAATGATGCGTTCTTATCCATGGCATAATTAAAATATGATATGATGTTGGAATAAATCAAGCCCAAACAAAGGGATTCAGCTTTAACAAACTAAATGGTTATCCTAAGTGCCAGACACGAGGACTGTATGATTTCAGCCCATGACCATACAGGCTGCATTAATGCTCATCATTAAATGGGATGTAACAAAACTGCCTCACCAAGAGCAAGGACAGGACATAGTTATACCAGATATTCTGCTTTGCTGCAGGTGTATTATGCTACCATTGTTATGACTGACAGGCTACAATACAAACCCTGTGGTACCTACAAACACAAATGTTGCAATCTACAACTTTATCTCACTTACATTTCATCAGCTCACATTAATACTCTGTTGATACATACAACAAGGAATTCTAGAAATATTTAAACATCTTGTTTTTTTCTTAGGGAAACTAAACATACATTTGTACTTTTGCTAAAGATGATCAGTTTAGTCTTGTTGCTGAACTAATGAACCATCTTTTGTCACACATTCATCCCTATAACTTCAGTTCACAAGACTTTCTAATCAAAATTCCAGTTTTTGCTTACTAAGTAACATTCTTTAGGAATTCATGCATGAATCTAAATGTCTTCTTTCATTGAAATACGTTTTTTTACTTCGCTTTGCTGTGGCTTTCAGAAATGCATTGATAAATGAACAGACTTTGTCATAATGAATGTCATGATTGCTAAAAGAATCATTTAGAGAAGTTACGCTAATTGATCTTGCAGATCTTGTTTTTTTGTTAAAGGTTATTTGAAAGTATACTGCATTTTCAATGTGAAGAGAAGTCTCTGTCTTCTGCTTTTATACTCTAGTTTTGCCTATAGGTTGCTGTAGCCTTTTGTGCCTCACAGCCACTTACGTTTATTAGCAGTTTCCATACTATGTGGCTACTTCCCTAATATACCACATAATTTCCTTACAGGAAGGTGTGTTACAGGTGGGATAAGGGTGTTTGGTAAGCTGGGAGTGAGAGATGTGAGAGAAAGAGCAAGACAGAACCAACATTGCTGCAGTGACAGTGGCAAGAACTGCAGCTCTTTTTGATGGAAAAACATTTTAGTGGTTTGAGAGTGAAATTTTGAAATGCTGACATTAGGTCTGTTCTTTATTGTATACCTACACTCAGAAATGTATAAATGACATTGTGGAGTAATGCATGGAAAATGTGAGTAAACTAACAATAAAGATTTATGAAGAGGGAGCATTTTGGAATAAATTGCAGCAACACATACATGAAAAGGAAACTCATTACATTGCAGTACCGTGGTATCTATATTCATATAACTTAATTTCCCCATATAACCCACATGCACACAAAGTAATAATAAATGAGGTTTGGTAACAAACCAATTTGTCCAGGGACATCTTCAGAGGGAGGTAGTTAACTATATTAGTGGGAGTTGCGAGGGTAAGAGGGGAGGATAGGGTTCAATGGGTATGAGGAATGATTGAAAGGAAATGAGGTAAGGGTAGGGAAGGGCTCAAGGAGTTTATACATGTGTAACTGGGTAAGGAGTCACATTTTTTGGCATGAACTTGCTACCGCAAGCTTACGTCCCGATGAACTGTAGGTATTATGGTGGACAGGTAGGCCTTGGTTATGCAAGGGTGCATGGAAAAGGCACTCATCTATTTATTTATTATTTTTTTGGTAGAGTACACACACGGTGTACTTAAGGTTCTGAGGTGATTTAAGGGCTGTGTTAGGTTGTTGTTGTGTTAACTTTGCATTTGGCCAGGGGTAGTTCAATCTGCATTGGGCCAGTACTACTGCCATTTTTCTAACTGTCGGTTGATTAGGGTCATTTAAAGGATGCCGCAGTTTTTTTGAGTTTTTCTTTTCCCTGCTGGTCAGTGGTGGTTATGGAAGTTTGTTCGTGGGAATTTGTACAATCCGCGCTAAGTGGAGCTAGATTCTGCTTACTGGAGCAGTCGTGGTAGTTTCAGAGTTTTGTGGGTTTTTGTTGGGGGTACTTGCTGTGCTGGGATCAAGCATGATGCTGCTGTGGTTTCACTTGACTTGCTGGGGAGATACTGCAATGGGAGCACATGTCCGGTTGCTCAAAGTTTTATGTGTGTGTGTTCGAGTGTGACAAGGCGCAGCACATAATGTAGGCATCATACTGGTCTGCATCAGTTTCACAGAAGGTGATTTGTCCTATATTTAGTCCTTTTTTCATTCACCTGTGGGGTTGGTTAAGTAAAGGTAAATCATTACAGATTAAAGGAGGAAACAGCAACAGACATTTTCGGTTTCAGACACTGCAGGAAAGTTATGCTAATGCAAAACCCGCCCTACCAGTTTTCTAAATGGTGAGAACAACATTTTAGAACAACTGCTTTGTTTTGGATTTCTGATTTAAGATCGGTCACATCACTAGTGGTGCAGCAAAAGAAAAAGGATTTGTTTGTGGTGGGGGTTTTCCAAGTCAGTAGTAGTAGTAGGTGTTGCTGGCAGCGAGATGACCACAAGTGAGGGTCGTTGGTCACTCATGCGCATAGTATGATCAATGGTTTGTGGGGGGGTTGCTAATGTATACTGGAAATGTTTTCCCTGGCCATCTGGTGTACTTCTCAACTGTCTTTGATTTTCTGAGATGTCCTTGACTGCTTACTTAGTTAGCATTTGTTAACCAGGTTAGTCCAACTGAGCTGGTGGCCTGTTTTCAATGGAGACCTGAGGAGAAAAGCTCCAGGCAGTAGTTTGACATAAAATGTTAGCTCTGTCAATCATATCTAGTGACTTTTGAAGGCAAGGTGGCAAATTACACTGTATCAAATATTTTGGTCACAAAGTCACTGCAGAGATGGTGACTGACCAGGGCAGCAGTGGCTTGCAATTGGGCAGATGTAAGCGGTGCTATGTTTGGATCCCTGTGGGGGGGGGGGGGGGGCGGATGCTGTTTTGGGAAGTTGAGCCCATGGAGGGTTGGTGCTTACTTGACGTTTCTGATTGGTTGGGGTTCTGTGTGTAGTTTGGTGTTGTGGAGGGAAGGGAGTATTGACAGCCTGTGATTTCAATAAGGTCATTAACTGTTGGACATGCTCTCCAGCAACAGGATAACATTCCTGGGTGAGGAGAGGGTCCTGAGTAATGGCAGTTGGTCACACGTGCATTCTGTGAGATGAAGAGATGTTCATGGGGAGGAGAGGACCACTAGTAATGGCAGTTGGTCTCGCATGCACCCTGTGAGCTGCACAGCTGAGAGATCTTTCAGGTAACTTGCCATGGTCTCTAATTTATTTAGACCTTCACATTCTATATAAAACAGAATTTTTTTTTTTTGTTATTGTTTTGGTTTGAAGTTGATAAGTGACAGACATGCAGTTTCAGCCTTCACTCATTACTGTGGAATTAGCAGGCATAAATGAGGGCAATGCTGAAGTAAGATACCCACACAGTTCCAGTAATGGTAGGACCAATGTGTCCTATACAAAAGAAGTTACAATTGTATTGGGATATGTTGCCGATACATGTAACTACAAACCAATTGGTGAAGGAGCCATTACTGGGCATGTTGGAGGTGCGGCAAAGAGCACGTCTGGCTAACATCAGAGTGAAACAATACTAATTTCATGAACATTACTCATATTTTGATTTAGTGATGGGGTCTATTCTCAACAAGGTGTTAGGAACCCAAAAGACTTTGGGGGGGGGAGACCATTATTACTTTGTCTCCATACATAGCACTGTATTGTATGAGGACCATTTAGAAATAAACCTGATATTGTTTCAGTTACATGACCTGTTTGTCAGTCAAATTTGTCGAAGCAAATATCTTCCTAGTTTTGGGTCCATTGTTCGTGTTTTGTTTAAAGACATTGATGGATATGATCTGCAGGTTAGTGCGCATTAACTTCTTGTCTTCCTGTGGAGGGGTACCATTTTTCATCTGGATAGCTGTATGGCCACAAAAGGAGGGAGGGGGCTCATGGCTAATGGTCATTGTGATCATGTGTGATGTTGTGGAGCATTTCATTGGTAGTGTGGGAGTTCTTGGTGGTTCAGTGCTTGGTGTGGGTGTCTGACCGTGGTGTTGATATGATATTTTGGTGGGCTGCAAGGCACCCGCGAGTAAAGATTGCATCCTCACATGTGTGCCAGGATGGGCATACCTCTCAGCTTTCCAGATTTTAGCAAGAAGGGCCACATTTTACTCTGCTTTTGCTTGGTCTCTTATCTGCTTGCCAAGTTTGGAAGATCAATAAAAGTTTGTCCCTGGATGGGACCTATGTCCCTCTTTGGTGGCTTTGTCCAGGTGTGTTGCACTGGGAGGTAGCACTTGCACTTAAGCTTATTGCTATTTGAAGTTATCAGACTTAGCTGCTGCCCAGAAGTGGTGGGAGGGACATATTTATTTGCTAATTTAGGTGGAACACTTCATGGCTTTTCTTTATCATATCTCTGAGAAGTTGAGAGGCAGGCAAGAGTTAGCAGGAGAGCACAGTAGCCTTTCTTTCTAACACTGCTCTTAAATTTGGGGATTGCTTGTGTCAGAAGTAGGAGAGGCAGGCAGTTTCTGGGTGGTGGGCACTGCAGTTTAGTGATGATATATTTCATTGACTACACCAGCGTGCCAGGTGTCTTTGTGTGGTTATGGAAGTTGGTGGCTTTTCCATGACAGTGAGTGCCACTGCTATGTTCACACTTCTCATTCTCATCTGAAAAACACTGGAAGTGGGATGTTGTTATGGGATTGGACGTCTGGTAATGGTATGGGGTGTTATGTGAGGCAAGCCTCTCCTTTAACAGGGATGCCATCACAGGCTCTGTGATCTGCTATTTTGGGAGAGGAAGGGATGGTTTAAATTTCTGTTTCCCTGACTGTTTCTCCTTCCATTGCCAAGAAGAGGAGTGTTGCCTGTATAATATGGAACAAATGGTTAAAAGGTGGAACCTTTACTGATGCATTTCTGAGGAGTTACATTTGTCTTTCTCTTTGCAGATGATGGTGCTGTGCTGGGTGTTTCAGCTGCCGCAGTGCTACACAGTGAGGTTGCAGATGGTGGAAGCAGGTTGTTGCAGTGGCTGTCCCAGTCACTAGAGGGATGTGCAATGAGGTAACACATGAGGAGCACAAAGGGAGCAACAGAAGTTCATTTCAAAGGCAATGGGACTGGCAGGGGAGGAAGTTATGGTTACTAGAGTGGTGCACAAGAGGTTACAAGTAATCTGATTTCACTGAAAGCTCATTAAGGCACATTAGTGTTGGGTGCGGTTCAGGCTAGTGGAGGAGAAGTAAGGAGGAGGTATGTGGGGATTGTCTAAAGGGAGTATAGGATTTTATAAGTGGGTGAAGTCACAACACTCATAGGAGCACAGGAAGTTACTACGCTTGCTTCCATGTACAGGACCTGTTCCTTTGTTTAAGGGGGACATGGGGAGACTTTTGTGGTGATTTTCCAGTTACCTATTCAGTTGTTCAAATTGGTTTTGGTTGTGCAGCAGTCAGAAGGTTAAAGCTAGATATTGTTTAGGCTTACTGCGGGAGTTTGGGGTATCTGTTATAAGGGAAGCTTATGGCAGGGTATTGCCAGATTCATTACACTTGTGTTGCAGCTGCCTCAGGGAAGGAGCTGTTACTGGGAAGATTTAGTTATTTGGCTGCCTTGAGAATGAGGTAAAGCAGTCAGCTGGTCAAGATGGAGTTAGTTGCAAGTAATGTACTTGCATTCAGTTGTCAGACTGTTTGGAGAGGGTCAATGAGGTGTTCTGTTGACATAGTGGGAATTATAAGGTGTGGTATCTGTTGAAAGACAATCTGTCTTTTAAGCAGGTTTTCTAATGTTACATACTAGGTTAAGGTCTTTAGAGCAAGTAACCACTGCAACAGTTGACTTGCGCTTTGGGCTGATAGGAGGTGGCTGGTATATGCATGACTTTTAGAAGTAGGGTTCAGTTTCACTTGGATAGTATGCCAGTGATATGGGTCATTGGCCCTGTTAGCTGTGGCATCTCAGGTTAGTTTAGAAGGATTATATGAGTGTGACAGGTCTCTGGGGCAGCTTTATAAATAATGTATATGGTAGGGGTGTTACTAGCTGGGTCAAATTTTATCATAGCTGCTAGGGGTAGGAGATTGAGAGGATGGATTGTTGATGGATATGGTTCAGGCTTGTCAACAAGGTGGGGTATTTCAGTTGGTCAGGGATGAGTTGGCGGCTATTACTTCAGTTGTATGGGTATTAGGGTTATGTTAATTACTAAATATTGTATAGTGGTTCACATGCTGGAGGGGTTAATGTAGGTTTTATAGTGTGAAAACTAAAACATTGGCTATTGTCAAAGTAACTTGGTTGCAAGGTTGGCATTTGGTAAATGGAGGGTCATTGGGATACAGTTTGTATGATTGCTGTTTCATGGATGTTTTGAAGTCATTAGTTGGGTTGTTTGGGATGCCAAATGTTTTCTTGCTTTATAAGAATACTGGATATGATGGTAGGACTACTATGCAACTGATCCACTAAGAAAGAATCAAGTTGGTGATTTATCTGTTGGGCAGATAGAGGGGTTGCAGTTTGGCATGATGGCATGTCATTGCCATTGCTTTGTTTTGGGTGACATTGGGTTTAGAGTTCTGGTGATTCATTTGGTAAGTAGTGATCTGAGTATGGATGTATTAATGACATTGAGAGGGTGGTTTGTTCATCAGCAAATGCTATGATGTCATTAAATGTGTCCTTGTTTACATCGGGTAGTGGGTGTTGCTGGGATTGCTATTATCTCGATTGGAAAGGAAATTTCATTTGGACATCAATAGGTACATTGGGCAGTAAAATGGGGCTGCAGTTAGGCAGGATGGTGTGCACTTGTTTTCTGTGGTTTTGCCTGGTGTGGGTTTAGAGTTTTGATGATGTATTTGGCAGACGATGACCGGGCAATCATTGAGAACCTGCTACTGGTGGTTATGTAAGTGAGAGTTAGCCAATATACAAAGGTTATGCTAAGTTATGCGGTTATTGTTTGTCACTTTAGCATCTGAAAGGGATTGTTTAATTTCAGCTGTTTAAGCAATTGGCTACTTTGGCTATTTATGTGATTAACTTTGGGAGGTGATGGCACAGTCCTCGTTTTGGTTAGCGAGGATGCTGACACATAATGATGCT
Source organism: Protopterus annectens (assembly GCF_019279795.1). Classification (NCBI taxonomy): domain Eukaryota; kingdom Metazoa; phylum Chordata; order Ceratodontiformes; family Protopteridae; genus Protopterus; species Protopterus annectens. Next base: position 826,550,593 of record NC_056739.1, read on the forward strand.
GGGTTTAGTGCCTTTTAATGAGCAGTTAGGTTGGAAGTTTGATAGGAGAGATGGGGAACAGCCTGGTCAGGCTAGTTGGCAGAGAAGAGGGACAGGCTTGCCCTCTTCTGGTCCCCCTCTGGTGTTGGATGGTCCTTTCAATGACTTGGGAAAGGAAAGTGAGCTGTTGGAGGCTGCTTGATAAATAAAATGAATTAGCAGAGGTAAGGATGCTGCCATATTGAATGGAGGTTTAATTCAATAAGTGGTAAATGAAGTGAGTGATGGGATGCTGCTTCATCAGTTAAATAAGTAAGCGGAGGTATGGACGTTGCTTATTTGGTTGGATAGTAATTCAATAAGTGGTAAATGAACCACCACTTCATATGTGGTAAATGAAGTGAGTGATGGGATGTTGCTTCATAAGTAAAGTAAGCAAGAGGAGGTTTGGACGCTACTTACTGGGTCAGGATGAGCGAGGTCACACTGTCCAGATTAACATTACATGGATGTTTATGCTGTGATTAAATCAGCTATACTATGTTCAGTTGTAATTAATAAATATTGGTTAACAAAGTCATGTTTGTGGAAATTTAATAAAGGTCATCAAACGTCATTCGGTGTGATGTGTTTATTGAAGGGGACCGGGATAACAACAACAAAAATAATAATAATAATAATAATAATAATAATAATAATAATAATAATAATAATAAAAAATTCAAACAGCAGCAGTATGACGGACTTTTTTTGCATTGGACCAAAATGTATCTGTGTGCTATCAAATGAGTAAAGGGATGAATGTTAAGTATTTAATCAGAGAAATATAGATGTTGTTTTACTTCATGAGGCAGCTTAGAATGAAATTTTTGCATAAGAACTAATCACTGTGATCATGAAATTTTTATCCAGTTAACAAATATAATTTCTTCTACAATGATTCAGTCTTATAAAGGAAGATGTCGCCATATTGAATCTGGAAATCATTTAAGTAAGCAATACTGCTTTACATATGTATAATTTTACTCAGGTGCATGTTCCTTTTGAAACACTCTGTTGACAAGCTATGAGTTAACTGCATTTCACCATAGATGTACATCACAGCCTAAAAACTTGAGCTACACAATATTGAGAACACTCTGCTATATCTCTGCCATCGAGACAATAATGTTAATGATGGAACTTGGTAAAGCAGGCAAATAAATACAAGAAAGTCAAAGAGCAATATGCAAGTGGGGGTCATTTTGTGAAGCTGTTGTTGTTGTTGTTGTTTGTCTTTCGGCTTTACCCGGTAAGGGGTCACCACAGCAGAACCCCGGTCCGCTAATGATTGGCAGTAGATTTTTATGAAATGCCGTGGTGCCAGCTCGATGCCCAGCCCTCAACGAAGGCACGTCGATTTACGCACGCATGTCTTTCGAACGCTACCCAACTGTGGGGAGGACACGCAGACTCCACACAGAAGGCACTCCCAAGCCCAGCCAAGAATCGAATGGGAGAATCTCTTGCTGTGAGGTAACAACGCTACCGCCGTACCACCGTGGTCATTTTGTCAAGCTGTATTTCTTTAAATTTAGAACATATACAAGATAGTTTCTGGACTGTAATTAACAGGTGTGTATACTTTACACTAAATTTGTTCTCAGAGTTGTTTGCATTTCAAAAACATCTGTAAATTGCAGTGTTGACACAGCATGGAAAAAAGGGAAAAAACTAAACTTGGTATTGAAATTTCTTTCAGAAAGTATGCTGTAAAATACGAAAAGAAGGCATAGTACTTCACACCTCCCACTTTCTAAAATATTGTGCCTGAGAAACACAGTAGGGGCAGATTTCTGGTACTTCATCTCTATCAGATAAAAAATCCATGATGGGTCTTTTGTCCTACATCATACAACTTTCCTTCAGTATAGGAAATCTTTTTATAAGAATAAAAGAGCATACTTTACTTTATGCATTGTGTAGATATTCTTTCATTTCATATAATCACAAGAGAAATTCTAAATAATCATCTCTAGCAGCACACAAATCCATGACCCATATCACCTTCTGAATCCAAATGAGCTATTGTGGTACAATCCATGACCCATATCACCTTCTGAATCCAAATGAGCTATTGTGGTACAATCCATGAGCCATATCCCCTTCTGAATTCAAATGAGCTATTGTGGTACAATCCATGAGCCATATCAGCTTCTGAATCCAAATGAGCTATTGTGGTACAATCCATGAGCCATATCAGCTTCTGAATCCAAATGAGCAGTAGTGGTACAAATCTTAGTAGCAGTAACAATGTAAATGTGTTAAGACATTCAAAGGAAACACTGTTACTAGTCAGCTAAGCCCGCTAACTCCAAGGCCTCACTCAGTCCTGTTGTGATGGTTGTCCAGCAGGTCAGCACAGGGAATGAAGACTATGACCTACTAACATTCTCTAACCCAGCTTTGATTACCCTAGCCTCCTTTTTCCTATCCATGTTACTCTGAGCAAATTATTTAATCAACCAGTGCTCCCAAGTTGCCTCTAAAAGGATTGTTAAAATGAAATAAACAAAAAATGGCTCTGTTCAACTTCAGTAATATTCAATTATGTTACAAATCTTGGTGAAGAAACAAACCTTCTTGCACTGCTAAATTTTCTCTTGAGCATGGCTGCCCATTTGTATTGTCTATGAAAGACATTGCCTCTTATTAAAAGACACACAATAAAATAGAACAAACAAACAAATTAACAACGTAGCTCCTCAGCAAGCAAAGACTTACATAATTTTGTGTGAACTATCATATCACAGATACATAGTTAGGTTATCTGCCCTTCTGTGGAGTTCCCTAAATCGGTGCTCCACTCAACTCCAGAGTTAAGGTGGAAAAATAATAAACTAAATAAATGAAATAAATAAATAAACAAAAAGAAAAGAAAAACTCCTCTGCAACCACTGTATCCTAAACCATTTGTAGCAAGCTGCTTCTTGCAGATGTAAGCAGCAGCTTGTTGTATTTATCACACACACACACACACACACACACACACACACACACACACACACACTGCGCACTTCAGAGCTTCAGCTGACACTGCAAAGACAGTATTGTCATTCAGTTATACAGCTTTAGTGTCACTGTGACTTCATAAATCGGCATCAGTATTGTACTCTACTGCAATGCCACACCATCAGCACACAACCTAACAGTTTGCATCCAGTACAGCCATCTCATTTGCCACACTCTTCTTATGAGTCTGAGCTATCATAATTTTTTTTCTGTCTATAATATATCTTATAGAAAGATGTCAACATCTTAAGTAAGATGCAGCTAGTGAGTTCCATGTAATCTACTTATAAGTAGCTCAACAGGATTAATCCAATTAATAAAATGCAATAATGTAATAAAAATGTAAGAAGACTGTCCTCCCTCCTGAAATATATACAGACCAGTGTTTCCCTGTTCACTGTTGATTGACATCAACTGGCTGGTACATTTTCTTTACTTATCAGGTGTACTCAACTCAATGTGCATCCAAAGAGTGGCTGCCAATATGTTGTAGTGCCTGGAGTCTTGTGATTATACTCCAAAGATCAGGAAAACGACAGGCCTGTTAAGCACTGTTCTTAGGAAGATGCTTAACAAGTTTTTGTTATGTGCCACTCACAATTATTAAGTGCTAGTGATATGCTGTACAAGAAAGTGCCCACTTCAAAAGAGAAGAAGGAAGTGCAGAGGTTTAACAGCTTCTTAAGCAGTTAGCTAAGTGAAGATTTTAACAGATTTTTAAATCTCTTTGCCACTTGCCTGCGGTGGTTGCACTGTGGTAGCATAAGTGACTTCATCAATGTAACACTCCTACTATAGTGCATGAGAGCAAGAAAATCTCCACGCCCTATGCAGAATTATGATCGTGTATCCTGTTAGCCAGCTTCTTGTTTGCTCTTGACATGAATGCCAAGTACAGCCTTTTGAGCTTTCTTCTATAGCAGTATTTTTGACATCCATGTCATAAGCACATTAGCTGGTTATGACCGGCGATCTGATTATTGTTAGCTGGTTATGACCGGCGATCTGATTATTGTTAGCTGGTTATGACCGGTGATCTGATTATTGTTAGCTGGTTATGACCGGCGATCTGATTATTGTTAGCTGGTTATGACCGGCGATCTGATTATTGTTCTCCACATCCATGAATGCTTTTTTAAATGGGAATCTTAATTAATGTGTCCATTCCTGGAGTTCCGGTGCCTTTTTTGTATAAGAATTCCCATTCTCGTTGTCCAGTGTCAAGGAAGCACATTTACTTTTCCCATTTCACCATTTGTGATCTGTGTAAGAATTCCATGAGCTCTAGCCATAAAAAACAGAACCTTATCTTGGTTTTCACCAATTCACAAATTGCCATTCTAGAGTACAGAACTCTGTTACTATTTCCAATCAAATGGCACTTTTTTCATATCCACATTTATGACAAAGCACTACCCTTATGGTGTTATTTGATCAATAGCATTTTTAAGACAACAACATTGATACTAATGTACTTTACATGCATAATTGTTTTCTGAAGATAACCTGGCTGTGATGTTTCATCTTCCAGTCCTTAATCCTATCTCCTTTCTTCTCTCCACTTCTCTTTCTTTTTAACCAATGCTTTAAATATATCACTAATTGTGAGTGAATAAAATATGCAAGTTCATACGAACAAAAACATCGAGGGGAACTCTTTATGTATAAAGCATTGTTGCCATTAGCTGTTAATCTACAAAGATTCATTCATCCATTCTCAGATACACAATGTAATTTTATCAACCTTATGGAAAACATGGACCTTATCTTGGAAAGCAGGAGGCCTAAAACAGAGACCTAGTCCATCGCAGGACCCAGAACCACAGCAACTCATATACTACATACTCGCATATACAGGCAAATTAGAGAACCATCATTTCAGGATGGGGAGGAAACCAGGTTATTTCTCCGAATATGGAAGGCTAATTCTCTCCTATCAAAGCTATTAAACAGAGCTAGAACTCACTGTTACTTTCCTTCTGTTTTAATGCATACAAACACGTTATACTTTCTGATGACTGAGCATAGCACAAAATACCCTGGTGGAAAATTCCAAAATGGTTCTTCAAAACCAAATATGTATCTGTGCTAACTATGAGACTCCACTGTGTCAGTAGAGAGGTGTGTATAAAATGGAGCAGCAGAAAGAGTACAGTTACAGAGCAAGTTTTGTTAGAGCAGTGGTTAGGCCACTGGAAGTGATGAGGATTTTATTATACAGATTTTATCTTTTTATTCCTAATGCTTAGTAGGTCTGTAATAAATATTTCCAAATTCAGTATGAAATACTATCATGATTATTATTTTTATTATACTATTTTGTTGACAATACAGAAAATTGGATACTAACAAGAGTAAAAGATAATAAATTATAGAGTTACAAAAAAGATTGGCCAAATTAATAGGTTGTTATAATTCTGGCACAGGTTTTTATACTACTACATTACATATTCTAAAATTTAAACTATTTGTATGAAAGACACTATGGAAATCAGTGCTGTTTTAATAGATATGTTCATAGGTTAGTACCAGGCTAACTGCCCTTATAAGCCATTTTAAGCCTAGCCAATTACCCCATGTAAGAATCAAACCCTGCATCTTGCATCTGTAAGATAAAAACCTTAACCATTATACCAGCCTCCCACTCCTAGTGCATTCTCATATTTAATTTTTACATGTCTTCTGTCTTCCACTTTCAATTCCTAAACCTTTTACAAAGTCAGCATTCTTTCTTGGGAATTTTAAAATCCAAAAATATTCTCTGTCAGTGCATTTATTATTTTATTTTTATTTATATTTGCTTACTTGGGTAGACCACTCATCTCCATGGGCCTTTTTCTGACTCAGCCTGGGAGAACTATCTGGTTTAATGACTTTCTCAGAATCAAAGTTAGGAAATTATGAAACAGATACATATTTCTTGCTAAAAAATTCACATGTAATGAGAAAATCACCAGTATTCTCAATTTGACCTCAAATATTCATGCATTTTTGTAGAGGGGGGCCTCCCCATGGATATTGACTTTTTGCCCACTCAAAATGTTTAATTCAGTGTTGCTACTAGTACCTGGAACTACTTGTGAGAATAAAATAATGTCATTAAGACATTTTTAGTGCATGCGTTTTTTTTTTTTTTTTTTTATAAAGAAAACTGTGAAATAATCTGGAGAGGTACACATATTTTCATACCTTACAGGCATAAACAAAAACTGATTTGCTTGTCACAAAATGGATTAAATAGTAGAAATGCATGCATGCAATGTTTAGGGTTAAATGAATGCATTCTGGAAACAACAGAATGCTTCAGTTAATTAAGAAGTGACCTGTTACTTCATTTGCATACATCGGGCTTTTTTGTAACAAACTTTAAATTGATACAATAAAAGTTATAAAATTGAAATGGAATGAATGTTTATGGAGGCTACCTGACAAAATCGATTTAACTCTGACACTGGTTAAATGGATGTACCATTTTTTTTTTTTTTTTTTATGGAGAATATTTGCTGTGGTGAAGCAAAAAATTGCAGCTTTTGTTCTGACAATCACACTTTTGATTGCAATGCTGTTTTTCAGATCTTTAAAATAATGAATTATTCATCCCAATCCAAAAATCACTGACAACAGCTATAAATAAAATAAGTCTTTCAAGTATAACTACTAAACGTATCTTCATTTTGGATGGTCTTCATTTATAAGATTACTAAGTGGCCTTATGGGAAATAGTGAAACTATTTTAATATTTTGTGGTGCTTCTCTTGTCATTTGCAGTGAAGGGAAGAATAGCATTATTGCTTTTTTTTCTTTTTTATTTTCACTGTATGACTGGCAGCTTTCATTGTTAAAGATTATTGCTACCAACAGACAGAAGCATAGCTAGTGCATGGAGAAGGGGCAACTGCCCTAGGCACAACATGCTAGAAGGCGCTGTAGGCTAATCCCAATTCATTTAATGCATACTGGTTTTAAAAGCTGGTATTGCACTTGCAAGCAAACCTGAATGTAGCTCTCCCTTTGTGCTATAATCTATAGCAAGTAGTTTACTACAGTTTAAAATATTTTCTAAACCAAAACCTGAGCCAAAAAAAAGAACATTGTAGCATTTCATGCAGAGTATAAACTGTAGCAACTCCATGTTACACTGTAATAATTTAAAAGTATTTTTTTCTTTAAAAAAACTTGAGCATTGTAGTACTCCATGCAGAGCATAAACTGTAGCAAGCAGTTTGCTGTAGTTTAAAAGTAATTATACAATGACTGGCCATTACTATTCCAAAATGTGCACGCTGATTGGCCAGCATGCCCGTTGTAAATCCAACAATATACCAAAGGAAACGGTCTGGTTGCCCAGACCTTTTTTCCATTGGTATATTGTCCAAGTTTTAATTTATTTTTTATTAAAAAAAAAAAAGCTGTAGTCCCGACTCCGCACATACGAGAAAGACAGCATGAAGAAAATAGAAGGAAAATCAAGTACGGTATTTAAAATTAAATACACATACCTGATTTCCCTTGTATTTTCTTCAAGCTGTCTTTCTTGTATGTGCGGAGTCGAGAGTGCAGCTCTGCTACCCCTAAATTGTCTCAAACCAATATATAAAAAAAAAGAAATTACAGAAAAACGGAGCAACGGCGATCTTCTTTTCTCCATTGCTTACTTTCTCGAGCACTGATGCACTGAGTATGCGGGGGAATGCAAGTTCCAAATGCATGCGCAGTACATCAGCAATGGCAAAGCAGAGCTGTCCAGTGGCAGAAGGACAGCACGGCACCGTTATACAAGGACAATATTTAAGAAAAGTTTTTTTTTTCTTAAATAATATCATTGTATAATAGCAATAACCCACACCTGGGTGTGGGTAATGCTGGATTTACCCACAGTTAACTTTGTTTGGTCACTCAGGCTTCACCCTCATGACCAAACCACACCAACCATGGGTAAATCCAGCATTACCCACACCCAGGCGTGGGTTATTGCTTAAATAACCAACACAGTAGTAAATGACAAAAATAAACCGAAACCAAAATCTGTAAAACACAAATGTGTTCTGAAGAAGTTTTCTTACATTAAAGACAAAATTGCACAACAGTACTACTTTACATTTCCCTGTTTTTTCTGACAATTACAGTTTCAAAGTAAATAATAATAATAATAATAATAATAATATAAACTGTAGAAAGTTTCCTACAATTTAAAAGAATAAAAGATTTTTTTATAAAATAAAATGTAAGGAAGACAGTTGGGGAGCAAGGTGTATTAATAGGACCTGACTGAAGCAAGAGGGAGGAGGGGTATATCTGGCATACACATAGAAGAAGGGGGTGTGTATCTCACATTCACGTAGAAGGAGGGGGCATGTATCTGGCATGGACGTAAAAGGAGGGTGGTGTATCTGCCATGGACATAGAAGGAGGGTGAGTGTATCTGGCATGCATGTAAAAAGAGGGTGTGTGTGTATCTGGGATGTACATAAAAGGAGGGGGGTGTATCCGGCATGCATGTAGAAGGAAGGGATGTGTATCTGGCATATACATAAAAAGAGGGGGGTATCTGTGATGCATGTAAAAGGAGGGGGTGTGCATCTGGCATGCATGTAACAGGAGGGTGTGTGGTTTAAGATGCTGCTTCAAATCCGTCCTCATAATAAATATACCACACACTGCTGCAATTTAATATTTTAATAAATGGCTAATTGAAATAAATGGGATCCATCTTGGGTTGGTTGGGGTATGCAAAGTGAGCATGTGAATAGCAGAAGTGTCTTCACAGAATAACCTTCCTGTCTGATGGCAAAAATGCATCTAAAAATGCATCAACTGGGCAGATTTAGTGGGTAGCACATGGGTGAGGTTAATATAAGTTGTACACCTAACATATCTTCAGCAAAGGGCCTGCACATCAGATGGGTTGGCAAGAGGGAAGACTCTTTGCATTGAGCAGATGGGTCCTTGCAAAAGCAGAGAGCAGTGCAGCTGAAATCATAGCAGATCACTCATAGGAGGGTTCATGCCATGATCTCATGACTGGGAACATGGTATGATCTTTGGAAAGAACAAACACACAAGCATGTCTATTTCAGTGGGATGGACACCATTCTTCATAGAGCTTTTCACAAGAAAAAAACAGATAGGAGCATGTGAAATACCTTCCACCCCTTCTGGTCCTTCCTTCACATTCCCAGTGTCACATCTCTTTCCCCCATGTTCAGCAGGACTATGCAGCAAACCATTGCAGATAGTTCTCTTTACAGCCCCAGGGGCCACTGATAGATGATGGGGAAAATCATCATCAGGGTTAGAAAATTAGGATTCACAAGATGTGGCTACCAGAAAAACACACATATGAGAAAATCATGCGAGTTAGCTCCTAGATATAAAGGGATAAAGCTATTATTACAATGCAGGCTAACCAAGATAAAGTAGCTGTTCTGGTGCCTTTTGGAACTGATGGGGATTGGATCAGTGAGAGTGGGAATTGCTGGCACACCCTTCCTGAGAAGGATGGAGGCAGGTCTTTCTCAACACAAGAAGGACACCTAGTGGGAGTACTAGATGTTACTTAGTGCTGTCATGGTGCTTAGCACCAGTAAAGCCAAGGAGACTCCAGCCTGTGTGAAAAAACAGTGTGCATAGGTAGGTGTCAGCAGGGAGAGGAATGGCCACCTCCCATGAGCAGCAAGTTAGCCTGTTCCCTTCCAACTCTGTCTCTTCCAGGAATAGAAATGCTGATTGGGATTCCAAGACAGGATGAAAATGGGGCATAGGGCATTCACACAGACCATGAATCCCTGGCTTCCATGCCCCCAGAACAAACAATCCAATTTGGTGTCAGAAGTGGAGACATTGGGCAAGGTCCTCGGAAAGTAAAAAAGTGAAAGACTCGGGGTAGTAATAAAAGCTACCCCAATAAAGGCAACAAATTGCTAGCCATGATTTTTTTAGACTCTTTGCCCCCCACTGCCTGTTGACCATAAACCACATCCTAGCCAACTGACCTATTCATTCCCCATCTGTGGAATAAAGTTCAACTGGTAGGGGTCACCAATTACGGGTAGTTCAAGAGTTTTCTTCATTGGCCCTACAATCCCCATAAATGCCAGCCTTGATGAGCCAGAAGGGAGCATTCAATGGACTGTCAGAACAGGGCATCCTTCACTTCCACAAGGGATGTTGCCAGCAAGTAGCCCCATCCCTTCTCCTCAAGCACAGGAATAGACTCACTCAGTTTCCCTTGAAGATGCCATGCCTGCCCATGTGCTCCACAAGCATGAGTTTCCTACCCTCCTACCACCCCCAGTGAAGCAAGAAGGCCATGCCCCTTCATTCTTCCTCCTCCCTGCCTGATTCTCCCAGTGCCATGGCCACTGATCAAACCACAGTCAGGGGCTCCATCCCTTCCATCTCACAGAGAAAGACTGTCCACTAGGATTTGAAATATTAAGATTTGTAATTGCATCATGAAGGGACTGCAGGTGCTAAATGTGAACATGATCAATGGCAAGAGGATTTAACAGTACTGTGATATGAGGTAAATCAAAGTCTATACATTGTCAGATCAATGGCGAGAGGATTTAACAGTATTGTGATATGAGGTAAATCAAAGTCTATACATTGTCAGATCAATGGCGAGATGATTTAACAGTATTGTGATATGAGGTAAATCAAAGTCTATACATTGTCAGATCAATGGTGAGAGGATTTAACAGTATTGTGATATGAGGTAAATCAAAGTCTATACATTGTCAGATCAATGGCAAGATGATTTAACAGTATTGTGATATGAGGTAAATCAAAGTCTATACATTGTCAGATCAATGGCGAGAGGATTTAACAGTATTGTGATATGAGGTAAATCGAAGTCTATACATTGTCAGATCAATGGCGAGAGGATTTAACAGTATTGTGATATGAGGTAAATCAAAGTCTATACATTGTCAGATCAATGGCGAGAGGATTTAACAGTACTGTGATATGAGGTAAATCGAAGTCTATACATTGTCAGATCAATGGCGAGAGGATTTAACAGTATTGTGATATGAGGTAAATCAAAGTCTATACATTGTCAGATCAATGGCGAGAGGATTTAACAGTATTGTGATATGAGGTAAATCGAAGTCTATACATTGTCAGATCAATGGCGAGAGGATTTAACAGTATTGTGATATGAGGTAAATCAAAGTCTATACATTGTCAGATCAATGGCGAGATGATTTAACAGTATTGTGATATGAGGTAAATCAAAGTCTATACATTGTCAGATCAATGGCGAGATGATTTAACAGTATTGTGATATGAGGTAAATCAAAGTCTATACATTGTCAGATCAATGGCGAGATGATTTAACAGTATTGTGATATGAGGTAAATCGAGGTCTATACATTGTCACACTGTGGCACTGCAAATTGTTCTTCTTTTATAAGTAACCGGCGTGTGACCAGATTTGAAACACCCCAGTCAGCATTAACTCAATAAATATTGCAGCCTCCCTTACCAAATGGGCACATAAACTGAAAGACCCACTATTCATATGCCAGGAAACAAACACACAGAACCCCCCCCCCCCCAAATTCTCCCTTATTGAATGGCCATGTGCATTTGCTTGAAACATATAAGAATAGTAAAACCTAGATAAACAGTTTCACATGGATCAAAGCCACCTGCACTCTGCACCCCAAGTGGGAGCTACGCTCCATACCCTGCTACTTATGAATGTTAACTCTAAGATTGCAAAGGTATAAAAACAGTAAACAATACCATCTGTTTCCAATTCTCCTTGACTGCACAATCTCCAGTTTAAACACTACAGCCATGTAAACATAATATTCTGTGACTGTTACACTTGATTACCAGCAGCATTTGATGAGTGGTACCTTCAATAAATGGGACGTGATCAGTGAAGATGGGTGAAGCCATCAGTATTATTAACTTCAAGATATCTGATGTGATCTAAAAGGTAGAATATAAATATAAAAGGAGAATGTAGGAAGTAGGGCCATAATAATAAATGCAGGCATACATAATTAATTTAATGTATAATGACAATTACTATATTTTAATGGCTGCTAGTTAACAGCATCAGTAGATCAACAAATTGCATACTTGCCTTTGATGCTGAAAAATTATAAGGCTATAGGTTTTGTTCCCAGAACATGTGACTGGATTCATGTTTTTCTATTGCTAACAATGAACTGCAGCTCTCAGTGGTTGCTGCACTCCAGAATGTCTGTCCTTTGGAAGAGACATTAAAACTGAGGCCAAATTTGCCTTAATCGATGGTTGCTCAAGTAAATTTAAAAGGTCCAATGGCACTTCTCAAAAAGAACAGGCAATTTTCCAGCTGATAACCAAAAAAAAAAAAAAAACAAATGAAAAAAAAACAATAAAAAAATCCATGACACTAATAGGAGTACCACACAACTTTAATCCTGGTACCTTGGCTTCTTGCCTTCAAGGGATATTTAATTACAAAATTCATCAACTTAAATAAGTGAGACAATTATTCAATTAGCTCAATAAATTACATATTACATCCCAACACTTAAAGTGATCAGTGCTCATTTTCCATAAACACATTTTATTATTTAACATTTTCCAGCTGCCCTGACAAAATTTACTTTGAGTTATATAACTACAAATACCAGCTTAGGTCTCCCACAAAGAAAAGTCAATAGCTAGGGTGACTAACCCAGTCAACAAATGATAACATTTGTAAAACAACTGACTAATCAAACAGACATGTAATATAATAATAGAGCATAATCATTCTACTGAAAAATGGTTCTGAATAAAATTATTATTTTTTTAATTTGGTATAAACAGGCATTCATAGGGAAACATTTTTTAAACAAGAAATATCTTTATTAAACTATTACTTACAAGATAAGCAATCAATTTAAATAAATGGAAACAACCCACACTGACACAATCCAAGTTGCAAACATTTTACATCACAAACCATAATGACACACTCCCAGCCGCAAACATTACTCATCACTTATCATCTACCCAGTCTTTTTCAGGCATTATATATCTCATTTAAGTCCTGCCTTCTTTTAAACCTCATTATTTCCCTGTATGCATTGTTCACACAATTCCCATTTTTCCTATGTAGTTTGCTCCTACTTTTTTTTAAAACCTCAATACCAGTCGTTTTATCTCTATCACTATATTCACTACTTCTAATATAGTTGGTTTAGATTTTGATTTCCATTTTTTAGTAATTGCTTTTTTGGCAGTCACCATAATTACAGAGAACAAGGCCTTACCATATCTAGGCAATTCCAATTCTGTACCATAGCTCAGAAAAATCAACTCTCTTGTTACACCAATCTGCTCAATCAGCATCTCCAATAGTGCATCCCAAAGGGAATTCTTAAGTCCATCAACTCATTGCACTCACAGAAAACATATTCCCAATTATCTCTTTCTTCCCTGTCACACCTCCAACATGTGTTATCTACCTAAGGAAAAATTATCTGGAGTGTATTTGGGGTATAAAAATATCTATGCACACATTTCCAAGCAAATATCCTAAATCTTCTAGATTTTGTTGCATATTTGGGAAACATACAAATATCCTCCCAATGTTTGTGAATTGCTTATCCAATCTCTCTTCCCAATCCTTTCGAACCTCCTCTGATTTATTCTTATACTTATCATACAATGTTTTATATGCTCTACTAATTATTCATTTTTAATGGCAGCTTCTGTTCTAGATTCTATTAAAAACTCTACCAGTGCTGGTCTTTGGTTTAGGCCTCCCTTATTTCTTTCTCTTTGCCTATACTCTGATATCAATCCTTGATAGGGAAGACAGTTTCTAATCTGCAGTCCAAATAAATTCTTGGCATCTTCCTATTCTATCATATCTCCCTCTGAAGTTATTTGCTCCAAATACTTGGGTCCTTTGTCAGTTTTCTCCAATGAATTCCAGCCCCCTCCTGCTTATTCCCTATATCCCTAATTACAGGCATCCCTATCAGCAGAATCTCCTTTCTCCATTCACATGTTGGCTTAGTAAATAGATTACTTCAGCTACTTTGTGGATATAATATCCTGTATGATTATTGCTGTTCTCCTTAAAGGCCTGCATCCAAAATTCCAGTCTCTCCTTGCTTCTTGAGCTTCCGCCATGTTTCAACAACATCCCTTTCCACTTTGAATAATAGTTTTCTGCTTGTGCTATATATAGGAGCTTAAATGTGTAGCTCTGAAATACCCCTTTAAATTGGGTAAATCCAATCTTCCCTTTTCTACTGGAAGAATCAGCTTATCTCGTGTGACTCTTGTTGTCTTCCCGTCCCAGATAAAGTATTTTGCTGTTTATTAATTGCTATCCACGACTTCTCCTCTGGTTGATAAAAATATGCCTGACCTGTGCAGCTTGTATCTTACTATCTATAGCCATACAACAAAGCTTCAGTTGTCTTTTGTTTAGTCTCTTCCTACATATCCTTAGCTGCCACACCAGAATCATTTTTAATTCATAAGGAAGTAATAGGCTAGCTCCCTTTGTGGGCTATTTTAAGCCTAACCAATTTGCCTTCCAAAGGCAAGAAACCCTGTACCTTGTGCCTCTGACATAAACACCTTTAACATATATGTGATAAAGTCTTCCTGTTTACATATTAGCACATTTTTGTTATCATCACCTAGTTGAAGCCAAAGTTTTTAAGCACCAGTAAATCAGAAATAATCTTTGGCTGGGATTCCCAGACAAGAACTGTGGAAGCTTGCCAAGCAGCCCACTGACGAAAGCAACAGACGGTTTGTTATGGATGATTAGTCTGGATGTACCACCTGCATGCCGTACAGAGGAGCACATGATATAGCATAGATGCAGAGAGAAGATGAACAACAGTGTTATGGGAGAATACAATAGGATGAGCTAGTAATGTAGCTAGGATCGGGAGAAGAGGGGAAGTACCCTGGGAGCAAAGTGTTAGGGGGCATGATCACACATCTGACATTGATCCTGATGGTTCTTTAGTGCATACCAGCTTTTAACAGCTTGTATTACATTTGCAGTCAAACCTGATGACTATAGCACTCCCTGTGTGATCTAAACTGCAGCAAGCAGTTTGCTACAATTAATTTATTTATATTTGCTCTGCAAATGAGGTGAGTAGGTGCTACACCAATGGAGAGTAGAACCAGGAATGATTCCTCTGTGATGAGCACAACATTTTTATGCATGAGTGTGGTAAATATGATTTGGGTTAAGGCATGCTAGCGTACTCTGTGGTAGTGAACACTGCCACTGTGCCACATACAGTATAGCAGCACATAGCACATAGCACATAGCTTCAGATAATGAGCAGATGGCCACAAAATGTGCAATACTGTTCAACTCAGTAGCTAATAAATAGATGAATTAGGAGTACAGAGCAAACTACCAACCCCATTATCATATAAATGTGAAGCAGATGGGCTATTTTTATTTAAGGAAGAAAGGCAAGGACAACTACAATTAAACAAAGAAGACAAGAACTGGGAAAGAAAGAAAGCTTTTTTTGTGGGATATTGCCCTTTTTTCATTTTCAAAAAAAGAGTGTAAATGGAGACAGAACTGAGGGATGGTTGTGGTTTTATAAATGGGGAAATAGAGAAATAGGAGGGGCAGATAGACAGACATACCTCTCAATCTCTTAGAGCAAGAAATCTGGAGAACACATTAAGTAAAAGTGGGACAAAGGCCCAAAAATAGAGACAATTTTTAAATATTGCCCTTGCAAACTTAGAAAGTTGATGGAATAACAGGTTTTGCATTAGCATAGATTTTCTGAATGTTATAAAGTCTGAAACTCAAATATCTGTCATTATTTTTTGATTTCAGCCTTTACTGATTTGCCACTAATTTGCCAGAAAACCACAATCTTAAGAAAAACAGACCAAAAATATGAGGCAAAAATCTGGACATTCTGTGAAAATCTGTACAGATGAGAGGTATGCAGACAGACAAACACTGAACAGAGACACAGACAGGGGTGTTATTCACACAAACGTTGGGAAGGACAGTGAATGCACACATACATACAGAGAGTAGATAACCAGAATGTTGGAGGATTGGGCAACTAACATGGAATGGGGAATGTCACACAAAGGAGAGAACACAACAGGAAGTTGGCAGGATGGGCTCCTGACATGGGTCATTAATAAGCCAAACCAAAGGGCAACAATCTCTGAAAGCACTCGGGTAGGTGGAGTTATGTGCAGTTATGAGCCAACTGCTCTTGGAGATGCCTAATGGGCTAGACCTACCAGGCATGCACCTCTCAGTTATGCAAGAAGACACTCCATGGTACCAGTGGGAAACATCCAGCAGACAGCACATCTTTTAGAAACATGCCTTCATACCTTGCACTGTAATAATTATTTGCATTCATTAGATCCAGTTTTATCTATGTATTTGTTAATCAGATTACAGTAATGTCCCACCTGGACCTTTCTCTGACTTTTCCTGGTTAAGTGACTTGCTCAGAATTGGACAGTAGGCAAATAAAAGCTGAGGAAGTCAAACTTTGAACTACAAGTAGCAGGTTGTTAATGGATTATAGCCTTTATCCTCTGTGCTAACTTCAAAAGATTATGAAAATGAATGCCTTCAAGAAGAGGACAACCCTCCCATTTGAAATGCAGACATGGAGGATACCAGTGAACCCTCCTGCTTACTTCAAAAGAGGCCTCATCACCCCTTTCATTGGTGCAGACATGGTAAGCACTGGTTAGCAGAAACTGAGTGGAGCATGGCCACTACTCTTTCTCCTCATCCAAAACTGGACCTGTGGATGGATGACACAATGGAAAAAAAATTGTATATATATACACACACACACACACAAACACACACACAGCATCTAGATCTCACTGCCTGGGGATAAGCTACTGCCTTGTGCAGCACCAAGCCATGTTAATGTGACACTGCTAAGGAGCTGCAAATACAGCACATACAGTTAGGCACGCTTGTACAACAGTGGACAATTGTTCCCTGGTGCACAAGTGTACAACAGTGTGCATACTACAAGACTGTGGTACTAATTACAGAAAACAAATGTTTACAGTACATCTGAGGCTCACATTCCTGAGCCTCTGCCTCCCACTGGTTCAGCAGGTTAGGCTGGCACCACTTCTGGCCAGCATACGGACAATGGCACTGTTCCGCAGAATGGGGATGCCAGCAGCATTATGAAACATCTTTGCCAGCTCATACCTTCTTCAAAGGACCATCAGAGCAGCAGGCACTTTTTTAAAATTCCAAAATCCTTGTCTCCTTTCCACACCATGCAGGAGCCCTGCTTTAAACAATCCCAGAAGCAACTGTGGCCACCGAATAGGTCTAGTCAACTTATATGGTAGCCACATATGCACAGATACTCATTTGTGAACTGTATTGTGCAAGGTACAGCTGCAGTGAGGTGTTGCATGTGAACACATCCCCTATGCAAGAGCACAGAGGTCATATGCCTCTTGGTTAATGGTGCACACATAGCTTTCACTAATACTTATGAATAGAGCATGTTCCAAAGGAGTGAGATCATAAAATAACAATCCTTAACACAGTGCCATAAAGTCTGCAGTCATCAGTACAGAATGAATTTGATGAAGTTTAGCCAAAGTAGGTTAATCAATCTTTTCTGCCAAGGAAGACCCACATGTTAGGTTTAACAGTAACCAGGTTATGATGATATATTCTACCTTTGAACTGTAGATGTAATTGACAGTTCAGATGATGGTAAATGCCACAGATTCCTGCAGTTTTTCTAACATCTCTTATACATGATAACTTTGTGATCTATCAGTCTGTCTGCCTGGCTGGGTTATTTGTCTTTTTGTCTATCTATCCATCTATCTATGTATCTATCTATCTATCTATCTATCTATCTATCTATCTATCTATCTATCTATCTATCTAATCTGTCTCACCTTTTCGACCATGCAGTTCTTTCAGAATTACAGACATGGCTACTTGTGACTTTGTAGCAGGATTTACACTGCAGCAGCCATGATGTTACTAGCAGAATTGCAGGGGGAAAGACACACTTAATTTCTGCAATGCTATGCTGCAACACTGCTTTCTACCCTATTTGCAATGACAGCATGTCTTCATAGCATTGAATTTCATCTATTTTCTGACATCTTGCTACCTAATTTACTGTACAATTATGAAAACATGACACAAATCACAGCAGTGCCAATAATTTTATTGTGCACATTGTAATTTTCACAGTAGTCGTTTCTTGGTAATGAGCATTACCCATCTTGGCATCCCAGTCAACAATTCAAATCATATGCAATAATAAATGGGTAAATAAAGAGACAGACAGCTAGACCAATAGACAGATAAAGGCAGACAGACTGACAGATATCAATACAGCAGTCTTGCCAAAATGAAAGTGTTTCACTGTGAGCACTGTGTACTTAGCTATGTAGCATTGTTTTCCGCAACAGTACCATCCTATGCGCATGTATGATTGTTGGGTACTAAGGTAGCAAATATGTGCTTCTTTTAAGTCAACGTGAGTGCGACTAGATTACCCTGTCCCGTTGCAGCCTCATTTCCAGTATCATTTGCTGTGTCACATATGTGTTTTGTAGTGATATGGGCATCACCTTCAACAGTATTTACATCAATAATCTTTTCAGCCAAGAGCACTGCCACTGCCCAAGGTCACCCCAGTTTTACTATTAGCCCCATAGGGTATTCCGGATCACTTGATTTCCTCCTTGCTGCCTTGGCCATCTAGGATATGGCTTTACTTTTGTGCAGAAGATGCCTACAATATTTTTTAGTCTGTTTGGCATTGTAGTGTCTCTAAATGTGCTGAGAGCACAAATATACTAAACACATACTTAAAGAGATGCCAATATGAAGTCACAAACATGTAGGAAACACCATTCTGCATCTGTAGTTGCAGAGGGTCTACATTTAGCTCCAAACAACAGAAGTCTTCATCTTATGCTGAAATGGGTCCATACGCTGTATAATTCACTGTCCCACCTTTAAGAAATGTCTTTTCTTTGTAATAGACAGAGTAGTGGATAATGGTAGGGTAGTGACTTTGATACACAATTATAATATAAGGCGTTCCTTTGGCAGCTCAGATTAAATGCAAATTCTAAACCAGGGCTCAATGAAGTAATTTCAATTTATCCTTTTTTAAAATTAAGATCCTATCAAATATAACTATTTTTGTGCTTTAAAATAATTAAAATATATTTATATGCCTCTTTGGATTTTTAATTGTTCACAATGTTATGTGTGTTGATGTAATTGTATATTTTACATAGTGCAGAATTTTCTAAGTGCTTAGCATTGGTGGATACTGTGATGTCATTGTTCTGGAGGGATATTTAGATGTGTTGGGACTTGGTTGTCTCATCTCTGATGAAGCCTTGCTTTGTCTTGGCAAAAGTGCTCAGTCAATCATTAAAATTAATTTTTAGCCTTAACATTGGCTGTTGCTTCGCACTCTAGCCTTTTTTGTTGTTTAATATGGGTGGGCTAGAGCTACAGTCACTCCTAGGCTGTGGAGATATGAGACTTGCATGAATGTTGGATTGTGGGACTTCTACTATTGCCAAGGTTGTGTGTGACAGATGAAAGGCTTCAGAAGATTATTCAAACAAATGTAAGTAATAGAGAATAGGTCAGCTCAATGTCAAACTGGATGTGAGTATTTGGAACTCGAGTCACTGTAATGAGTACAGAATTGCAGAGTACCCATCTCATCAACTGCTTTTCTGTGCAAATGATTCCACTGATGAAAATGTATTTATACAAATCACAAGCTAAGGGTATGCCGGACAGGAACAGCAAAACAAAAGCAGCCAACCTGTTGAGTGTAGAGCAGATACAGTTTATAAACAAGGAGTTACCATCCTGAGATTTATAGTCAAATCAAAAGTAAGGTCTTGCCCCAAGGCATAAGTTTGCCATACATCCCAGTCATTTACTATGGAAATATCATCAGGTAAATGCATGAACCTATGTCATCCTCACTTAAACTATATGTGAAATCCTAATGCCATGCTATGTGGCAAACATGTTGCACTGAAGAAATACTCTGCAGTGCATTCCTTTTATTTCCATATGCACAGTGCATTTACAGTGAAAGGAAATGTAGACAACTGACCCACTTTTTTATTCTACATAGGAAAGTATATTAAAATTGTATACATAGAGCAACCTAGTAATTTAAAGTTAGGGCTTCATTCATCACTAGTGCCTTGCCTAAAATCATCTTGCAGTTTTGAAAAGATAAACAAAATGTTTATGTTGTAAGCCAGGACTAACCCAGGAGATAATTTCATGGAGACAAGACCTATTTTTAATATTTAAAGAAACACCCACAAGGCATTCTATAACTATGTCAAGAATCAAAATGGCAATGCTCAGATCTGCTCTGAGCTAAAACAGAAAGGCATTAAATATACTGATCCCAAGGATATTGCCAATATGCTGGCAGATCAATTCAGTGCCAACTTCACCCCTCTCTCACCCCCCTAAATGGCCCATCTCAAAACCAGGAAGATTGCCAAATTCTGGTAATAATGGCCACACAGGTAAAAAATGCACTCTCCAAAGCTAAGAATACAGCATCCATGGGACCAGATGATATCCCAGGCTGTTTACTACATGAACTACAATATGAACTGGCACCTCACCTAAGTGTCCTGTTTAATCATAGCCTCACCTCAGGTTTCATGCCCACTGAGTGGCGCAGAGCTACAGTTATCCCACTCCACAAGGGGGGATCCACCTTGGATCTCAGAAACTACCGTCCCATCAGTCCTATGAGCCTTATCTGCAAGGCCATGGAGTGTATTATCAGGAAACTTATAAACAAAGACATTGGCAACCTTCAAACACTGGACCCCACCCAGTTTGGGTTCGTGAAGGGACAATCTTGTCTCCTGAACCTGATTGACTTCTTCGAATCAGTCTCCAGAGCCATAGACAAGGGTAAGGTGGTCCACACAGCCTATCCCAAGACTTTTGACACCATCCCCCACTCTGGAATCATAGATAAACTTACTAAGCTGGGCATTAATCCCTACGTCACCCAATGGGTTGCTAACTGGCTTACGGACAGAACCCACACTGTAGAAGTAGCCGACTCCAAATCCAGCTCCAGACAAGTGACAAGTGGAGTACCTCAGGGTTCAGTCCTGGGACCGCTCTTGTATGGCATCTACGTCTCTGAAGTACAGGCCAACACTAAGGCATTCTGGCTAACAAAGTTCGCAGATGACTGCAAACTGGGAGCCATTATTGAATCCCCAAATGATGTGGATACTCTACAAAAGGGCCTTACAGAAACAGATGCTTGGTGCCAGAGCCATGGGCTCAAGCTCAAACTCAATGCCAAGAAATGCATAGTTATCCCCTTTGGGAAAAAACATGTACCCGTGAATTACCATATAGGTGGCAGTACACTAAACACTGAAACTTAGGGACACAGGTGGACAGTGGTCTCACCTTCGATAACCACATCGCCACAACAGTCAGGAAATCCTTCTATGTGGCACACCTCATCACTAAGGGCTTTTCATCCAGAAAAAAGGAGGTCATTGTCCCACTGTACTCATCCCTCATTAGACCCATTATAGAATACAATGCCCCATTTGGTATGTACCTCTCAAGAAATCTGCAACAACTGGAAAGGCCGCAGAAATACCTCACTAAAAGAATCACAGGCCTAAAGCAGATGCCCTACACTTCTTCTTCTTCTTCTTCTTCTTCTTCTTCTTCTTTCGGCTTTATCCCGGTTAGGGGTCGCCACAGCGGATCACCTGTCCGCACATTGAATGGCAGTGGAGTTTTACGGTGTCGAGTTGCCAGCCCGGTAACCTTCCACAGAAGGCACACTCACACGCACACCTAGGGCCAATTTAGAGTGTCCAATCCACCTGCAGCATGTCTTTGGGATGTGGGAGGAAACCGGAGCACCCGGAGGAAACCCACGCGACCACAGGGAGGACATGCAGACTCCGCACAGAAGGCACCCCAGCCGAGGATCGAACCGGAGAACCTCTTGCTGTGAGGCGGCAATGCTAACCACTGCACCACCGTGGCCGCCCAAAGCAGATGCCCTACACTGACCGCCTTAAAAAACTCCAGCTATACTCTGTCGCATATCGTCTACTCAGAGGCGATCTCTGCTTAACATACAAGGTCATGTCAAACCCAGAGCTGTTGGACATGCTACACTTAAAGAAATCCCAATCCCTCAGAGCCAGACGCTCCAGGGATCTAAACCTTGTCATCACAATAAACAAAACATGCTGGAGGGATAGGTTCCTGACCCAGAGACTCCCCAGACTCTGGAATAGACTGCCCATACATGTCAAGTAGAGTGTCTCTTTGGCCCTCTTCAAAAGGAACATTGACGATTGGATGGGAGAAAGGAAATTCACCCCAGGCATCACGTCAGTCACCCTGCTAGACAGGGGTCCAGGGAAGTAAATAGTGTGGGAAGAAATAGCCAGGGAATTGTTATGGCTAGGCTTGTATAGGCCCTAGGGCTGATAGCCTAGTACCAACCTATGAGCCTATGAACCTATAAACTGAAAAGACAAAATTCAGAGCAGGTATTATCTGCAGAATGGATTTCTTTTTTGGACTCCTCTAACGAGTTAGAACTATTTCAAGTCATATTTTGCATGTGAACTTTCATTACCTGTACTGCTTTCTAACATAAATAGAGCTGACCCCCAAGATGTCAGTGTGCCCATTACAGAAACAAGTACTACTGATGTTAGCAGAATCAAAGGTGATCAGGTGTCATACTCTGATAGCATCTCTAACAAAGACATTTCAGACTTAATCAAATGCAGAGAAAGTCATGTCTGTTAAAGAGTATTGAGACCCTGTAGCTCATAAGAACCTGGAGGTCATTCCAGCATGTATAACAAAAGGGTGCTGAATAATATGTACATTCTCTCATACCTCTCAGTTTCTCACTTAATAATACATGCATACCCTCAAATCGCTCTTTCACTTAATATGTACATTACCTCATAACTCTCAATCTCTCAGCATCCAAAATAATAGCAGGGGGCCATCAAAGATCATAGCATTTAGAATTTATTTACATGTAAATTTGTTTTTCTATGAGGTGGGGGAATAATGCATAAATTTACCCTCTGGGGGGCATGACCTATAAAACTGAAACCTTTGTAGTTTTAGTACCTTAGGTCAGAGTGGGAAGCTAGGAAGCTGCATTTAACTGGGCTCCATTGGAGTGAATGAGTTAAAAAAACAGTGGGTGGTGTAGTAAACGGCAGTCACACACACCTGCTTATGAAATATTTTATGCATGAAGCTTATTTTTAAATAGTGCTCAATAAAACAACAAAGAAGGATGTAGCTGTATACATCTGAAAAACAATCATGTGTCGAAAAACTGATGAAGAGTCATAAATATCATAATCCCAGATAAAAACATCAGAGCCATTACTGTCAGAACAAAGCAGAACTGTTTCTTGAAAAATAACTGTTTTTCTGATTAAAAAGTCATATCAATGTACTGTCATACCCAAATAAGACACCCTTGATCACTACAAGTAAAAAACTAAGAGCTCTCATAAAATCATCCAAAGCAAATTTCGAGAGAAAAATAGCTAAAGACTCAAAAGACAATCATAAGGCCTTCTTTAGCTATGTTAGAAACCTAGGAGGAAACTCCCAGATATGCTCAGAACTAGTTCAAAATGATGTGAAGATTACTGATCCTACAGACATTGCCAACATACTGGCTGACAGGTTCAGTGCAAACTCCCCCTCCCGAACAAAGGAGAGATATCTATACCAAACGATTGCAGCCCCCCAAACATCTCCAGCGCCCAAGTGAGAACTGCTCTCTCCAAAGCAAAAAACACAGCATCCATGGGACCTGATGGTGTCCCCGGCTGTGTGCTCCACGAACTCAATGAGGAATTAAACCCACAGCTAGGACAGCTGTTTAATCAAAGTCTTACCTCTGGATACGTACCCAGGGAGTGGCGCACTGCAACTGTGGTCCCACTTCACAAAGGCGGTGCCTCCACCGACCCTGGAAATTACTGGCCCATTAGCTTGACAAGCCTTATCTGCAAAGCCATGGAGAGGATCATAATGGACCTCATAAATAAAGACATAGGGAATTTGCAGACTTTGGATCCAACCCAGTTTGGCTTTGTCAAAGGCAGATCATGCCTTTTAAACTTGGTTGACTTCTTCGAAACAGTCACCAAAGCCATTGACGAGGGAAAGGCAGTCCATACAGCCTACCTCGATCTGGCTAAGGCCTTCGATACAATACCCCACTCGGGTATCATTGAAAAACTCATCAGCTTAAATGTTAACCCATACATCACAAGATGGGTTGCAAACTGGCTGAGTGACAGAACCCACAGGGTCAGAGTTGCTGGCGCCATGTCAGACTCAAAGCCTGTCACAAGTGGTGTCCCACAGGGCTCAGTCCTGGGCCCACTCTTGTTTGGCATCTACTTTTCCGAGTACAAGCAAACACAGGAGGGTTATGGCTGACAAAGTTTGCAGATGACTGCAAACTGGGCCATAGTAGAAAACACATCTGACACAGATATCCTTCAGAAGGGTCTCACAGAAGCGGATAACTGGTGCCAGAGCCACGGCCTGAAGTTAAATGCCAAAAAATGCATAGTCATACCCTTTGGGACAAACAAGGTTACCCCTAGCTACCAAATAGGTGGCAATCCACTGAGCACAGAAGAAGTTATCAGGGACCTGGGGACCCAGGTTGATAGTAGTCTGTCATTCGACACCCATGTAGCTAAAGTAGTTAGGAAGACCTTCTACATTGCCCACCTTATCATGAAGGGATTCTCATCTAGATCAAGGGAGGTCATAGTCTCCCTTTACTCATCACTCATCAGACCAATGATTGAGTACAATGCCCCATTCGGGATGTATCTGACCCGACACTTGCAGCAGCTGGAGAGGCCACAAAAGTTCCTCACCAAAAGGATAAAGGGTCTCAAAATCTGTCCTATGCTGCCCGACTGAAAGAACTCCAGCTCTATTCAGTCGCCACCGCCTGCTCAGAGGTGACCTTTGCCTAACATACAAGGCCATGTCAAACCCAGATTTGATGAATATGCTTCACCTCAAAAATCTAGATCCATCAGAGCCACAAGGGCGGAGACTTAAACCTCGACACGGCTATTAATAGGACGTGCTGGAGGGATAGATTCATCACCCAAAGACTCCCTATGCTGTGGAACAAAATCCCGGTACATGTGAGGCAGAGCACCTCGCTGGCCTTGTTCAAGAGAAATCTTGACCAATGGATGGGAGATCGCAGATATACCCCAGGGATTACCTCAGTGTCACTGCTCGACAGAGGCACAGCAAAATAATGGGTATAGTTCCCCATACTAAAGGGGTGGCGTAAGCCACAAAACGATGGGCTAGGCTTGTAAATGCCCTCGGGCGGATAGCCTAGTATGAACCTATGAACCTATGAACCTATCAGCTGTGGTGGTTTTGCCAAGTGTTATGCTTTGGATATGAATGTAGTGCAGATAACTTATAAGTGATGATATTGCTCTTCACCTTTTAAGTGTTCTCATCCCATTTCAGCGATATTAGTCAGGAAACAACTTACCTATAATGGTACAAATGTCACACATATGACCTCAAACTGGCTTAACCAAAAACAAGCACACAAAATTTTAAGCAAGATTACTGCACTCCATGCTGTTGCAACTGCTGTTGCCAACTTGGGAGAAGTCACTCTGTCACTTTCTATAGTGACTGTGTAATCACACAATTCAAGGAACATCTACTGTTGGTCTGGTTTGACTAGGATGAGCTCCAAGAATCCTTTCTTTCTTTTATTGTCTCTACATTCAAGCCAATAAAAGAGTTGAAATCAAAGCCATCTAATGTGAAATAGGAACAGTGGAGTGGACAACACTGCGAGAAGCTAAAACTGAAGTGCTCCTCCAAATGTTGAGCGGTTGACAGATGTACACACCCATTACATTGCTGTACAAAAGTGGGTTGATAATATCATTCAGCCTGAGTTACTTTATAGCTGCCTTGAACCTCAATTTATGCTGAGCTGTTTCTTCATAAATTAATATAGTTCTAGCACGGAATTTTATTGCAGGTCCTGTCATGTTTGAGGTGATAAATTTGACACATCTTGTGAACTCAGAATGATAGACTAACAATGAGCATTAGTTAAATAAATTTGCCATTTTTTTAATCTTCTCAAACATGGTGTTAATAAAGATGATTATTACCATTAATAGCATTCAGATAAAAATGTTGCTTCCTTAATACTGTTTTAGACTGGTCCTGGGAGATATAAATGCAGACAAACTTAGTGTATTATTCTTTGTGATGAAGTGATAATGATTCATTTCTTTAAGAGCTCTTGTGTGGTTTGCTCAACATTCAATGTGTTTTTGAAAGTATCCATCCATACACAACTCCTTTTTGCAATTTTTGCACATGGAGTTAGGTGTCATTTCCATAGGGACAATCATCTAGAGCCAAGGTTACACCGCTTGGTGGCTAGTCCTGCAGTGGCCTGAATAGTAATTTCCTCTGTTAGTTTGTTGACTCTGTTCTGCAGATACACTGTGCAGTTACAGGGGAAGAGTGGTATGAATAGTACAAAAGATGAGATTAGAAAGTAACCTGTACATCTTCTAAAATGTAGCACCTAAATGTTTCTACTGATTAGGATCAAAGAAGCTACATTTTTTTTTGCTCTCTTTGTTCCCACTGTCTGTCAATAATTTGTCCCCCTTCATGGTCAAATCAGCATATTCATTCCATATCACAAGGATGATGGTCAGAAAGGCCATCAGGGGTTATTTCAAATTATATACTTTAGTTTCCAGCATCTTTAATGTCATGTATACAGCAAGGCATGGGGTGGGAGAGGTGTACAATGGGATGACAGTAAAGGTTGTCCAATCATATCTAAAGGAAGCATTCCTCCAAGCATCCTTGCCACATCCCCAGAGGCAAAAACAGTGACCTTCCTGGTCTCCAACGTAAGTTGGTCCCCACAGTATGGACAAACCCCACCCACCCCCCAGGAGAGGAGAGAAGATAATACCCCTTCACTTTTTACCCTCTCTGTCTAGATGCAGAGAGTCTAGTTTGCAGACAAGAATCTGTCCCCTGCACATGACGGCTATTAGTTTCATATGGAGAAGGGCTAGGGTGTGACTGTACAGTGCAGAAGTGTGAATGCCATTTTGCAAAATAAACACTGCAAAAGTGTATCTATATAAAGCCTTCAGACTGAGGTTTCCTGTGGGTGACAAAGTCCCATCACATCAACACACATCTCTTAACTTGTTTCTGGGCTTATAAGTAATTACTATGCTAATGAACCGGGGGGGGGGGGCTTTTTAAGCCGGGCCATGCTTTCCAAGGGTGAGAATCAAATGCTGTATCTTGTGACTGTAGGGTGAACACCTTAACCATTATGCCAAATCCAATTTGTCACTTAATTAGCTGCAAGGTCAATGCACTTTGGAAAAAGGTAATTCTTTTAAGGAAGTGCAATCTCATTTCTCAAACTAGCATGGATTTCAAACACTTGCTTCTTGGACAGATGTTCTTACAGGCATCCTTAGAGCCTGTGTCCTACTTTGATGAAGACATCAGTAAAAGCAATGCATTACTAGGTGAGAATTTTGTTAAAAAAGTTATGATGCTGTGTTTGCCAAATTAAGCTCAAAACATAGATCTGAAGGATTTTGGTTCAACATTTCCAATACAGCCATCTTGTCCTATAAATCATTTTAGTGATGGATTTATTTATCATATATAAAAATAAACATGGAATGGCCCAGAGATGTTTTTCAATCACACCAGTGTCATAAGGTAAACAATAAATAACAAAGTTCACTAATCAGTGGCAAATAATGTGCAGTCAATTTTACACAGTAATTATGAAAAAAACATTGTGGGTACATTGTCCTAACTTTCAGATATGGGACAACAAATGCTTTGCTGAAAAGTTAAGCTGAAACTGTTATCATATGGTTATAATATAGGTATTTATTAAGATATTATTTGAATAACAATGAATGTGGTGACTTAATAAAATAAATTATAAAATAGCCTCAATTCAGGGTCATCAGTTTAAAATTTGAATTATTTCTCTTTTTATGGAAAAAGATGATAGATTTTTCTTTTTATATTGTAATTATTACAGAGTCACTAAGGTGGTTTGTGTGTACATTGAGTTTCTGCATATGCTATATATCTTGTTTAGGGTACAAAGATCCAAGGCTATTCCCAACAGAGACTGGCTGCAAAGCAGAAGCTAACCTTTGATGGGATATTATAACACTGTGGGGGTGGGAGGCATGCAAACACATATGCAGATATATATAGATATATTTATAGATAGCTACACACACACACACACACACACACACACACACACACACATACGTGCGCGTATAAATATATATATATATATATATATATATATATATATATATAGATAGATAGATATATAAATATATATATATATATATATATATATATATATATATATATATATAGATCATACCTCTGAAATTACAGACATTGAAAATAGGAACAAAGGTCCTTGAAAAGTAGGAACATCCAGCAAAAAATCGGAACATTATTTAGCATAAAGTATGAACACTAAATAGCACATAACTCTTCCTGTTTTCAGTAGGAGTATGGGATACTATTCAGACTCATATTTAAAAAATACAGAGTGACAAAAATTATAGCAAACTTTTAGCACATTATCAAATAGAGACTGTAAACTTTGTAGACTTTAATGAACTGTAATGCAAAATTCTACCATACATGGTAATTTTTTTGTCCTTCAGAAAATGGGAGAGGCAAAATGTGTGTCGTCTTTCTTTAAATTATTGTTGCAAGTAATCTGTTGGTCATATATTATGGTTCTCGGTGTACTAGACAACTTCAAAAATCACATGAGATAATGGTGGATTCGGAAGATTGTGTGAAGGGATAAGTCAAGACTAAAAATAGGGACATACCTGCAAAAGTAATGAAATTCTCTTCAGGGGCAAATCAGTTCTAAAAATAGGAATGTCCATCCAAAATATGGACATTTAAGAGGTCTGATACACATACATTGCTATACATACATCCGCATGTGGGATTATGTGTGCGTACACATACACACACATACAATATATATGTATGTGTGTGTATATATATATATATATATATATATATATATATATATATATATATGTGTGTGTGTGTGTATATATATATATATATATATATATATATATATATATATATATATATATATATAGATATATATATATCTATATATATATATATATCTATATATATCTATATATATATATATATATATACATGGATTCACTTCAGAAGCTCAAAATACTGAAATCTCGAATTTCAGTATCTCGAGCCCAAGAAGTGGAATCCACAAAACAACAAAAACTAAAAACCGCAAAATTCAAAACCTCGAATACCAGAAGTTTTGAATTTCACGGTTTTACTACACACACACACACACACACACACACACACACCATCCACGACACAAACACACACAATCACTCTACTACATGAAAGCAAGCCCCTCTGCATCCCCCATGTAGGGGGGCTGTGCCCCCCAAACCCCCCTACTTAAATATTCTAACTCCAAGGTCGCACTACATACAAACACACACAAAACACCACCAGACAAGCTACTTTCTCTTCGCACACACACACACATCACAGCAACAAAACACACTGACACACACCACAGCCCCTACCCAAACCCCTTAACACACACACACACTTACCTGAATACATAACCATAGTGGAACTTTAGAAGCGTGAAATTCAAAACCTTCGGTATTCGATGTTTTAAATTTTGCTCTTCTAAACTTTCGCTATTATGTGGATTCGGCTTCTTGGGCTCGAAATACTGAAATTCGAAATTTCAGTATTTCGAGCTTCTGAACAGAACCCATATATATACATAGATATATATATATATATATATATATATATATATATATATATATATATATATATATATATATATATATACACATATACATACATGCATACCCATATTCATTTACACACATAAGCAGTTTAGACAGGCAGTTTTTAGGGGAATCAGAACTTGACAATAATGTAGTCTTCAGTCTTGATTTGTCAACCAACAACAAGGAAAGATACGAGCTGCATTTTTAGCCCCCATCCCCAACCTTTGCAGGTTTGTGCTTTACTGAATTGTAATAGATGGATTATGATCCATAGATATGCATCAAAAAAGTATATAATCTTAGATGTTATACTTGCTTCATCTATTTTTTCACAATTCATTCAGATATAGATACTATCTCTAGCAAGGTGCTTTCTTAACATACATTTTGTTATATCACATCCCTTGACTGTAAATGCTAGGCCTGCTATATTCAAAAGCGTCTTCCACTTTACCCTTAAATACAAGTTGCCTCTACAGCCGCTTCACTGATCCTACATCAGACAAGGAATTCAAACAGCAGAAAATATGATTTTCAGATTTGTCTCAGCTGCAGACTCCCAGAGATACCACTGCAGTCTCATAAAATTGCTCAGTTGGTTATCTGTTACAGACAGAGCATATTTTCTATATAGCTACCTATTGTTCAAAATCTTAAAGCAAAGTTGCTGTTCTCATTAAGAACTAAACTTTGTTTTAGGGAACAGACCTACTTATACTTTAATGACCTTCTTCTAAAAATACACAGTGGGAAAAGCTTTTACATGCCTATGCCCAGTCCCTTGAATCATCCTTCCCAAAGAAATTAAAACTCTGTCTACTCTAAAAAAAAAAATCACTATGAAAATGTTTCATGGATAAACTAGCATCCTAGTTAGTGATCTCTGATGGAGGCTGGTGATACTAATACAAAGGGCATCATCTAAAGAGGTTAAAGGGTGGTGGCCATATCTGCACTGCCATGGAGGCAGAGCAAAATGCCACATGTTCCCCTTTGCCCTTAAGATGCTAGCATGCAATCCATAAATGGAGGGGGAAGAAACATGCTAAGCCACATAAAGTAAAAAATAACCTAAGCTGATGGTGACGGCTAGGCCCCCATGGGTGCCCTTAAGCTCTGCAACTGACCCAGCACAGATTAGGATTATATTGGGTTAGTTAGCAGTGCTTGAAGACCCACTGACAAATGGGGGCACAGTGGTAGAAAAGTTATAGGATGAAGCAGTGGAGTGAAAAAGGGATAAAAAAAAACTCTTGTGATATTCCAAAAGGGGACAGTTTATAGCTGTTGCTATGGAATTAATGCTGCAAATGTATTATATCAGCCAACAAAGCTTTATAAATCTGCTAAAAATTGTGCTGCTACATATCTTAGCTGTAAAACACTTGCATGCCAGTTCCAAAATCATTCATGCTCTGGACAAGATGCCACACTGAGATCACCAACATTTATAAAACAGAAGCAGCCTAGAGCAGTACAAGGACTAGAACAGTGACACATTGGTAACATCTGTAGCTCAGATCTTCAGGATATGGCAACATGTTTCTTGTCCCAAAAGCATGCTGACTGAGTGGCTACCCCAAATTTGCCATATGTGTTTACTATATTTACATTTGCTCTTGTGCCCTTCACCATAGAATACCATCTAAGATATGATAAGTAAACAAATGAAATGCCATAAAATGAAGTCATTTTAGAAACTGGAGACTTTTTTTCTTCTAGCTTTTCCCTGTTAGGGGTCATCACAGTGGATCACCTGTCCGCTCATGATTGGCAGTGGAGTTTTACAGTGTCGAGTTGCCAGCCTGGTGCCCAACCTTCCACAGAAGGCACACACAGATGTCAATTTAGAGTGTCCAATCCACCTACAGCATGTCTTTGGGAGGAAACTGGAGCACCCGGAAGAAACCCACACAACCACAGGGAGGACATGCAGACTCCGCATAGAAGGCACCCCAGCCAAGGATCAAACCAGAGAACCTCTTGCTGTGAGGTGGCAATACTAACTGCTGCACCACCACGGCCGCCTATTTTGGAATGTGGATACTGATCTTCATTAAAAGTTATCTACCTTTACCCTTACCGTGGGCATAAAGTGACACAACACAGCTAGCGTTCTTATAATACTTATCCAGAATAATGTAGAGTGTACTCACTGGCTTGTAAGAAACATTTTCTTAGCTGCCTATCTGCTATAATAAGTAAAATTGTGCACAAATAATGACATTCATTTTTCTTATTCTAATTTTCTCTCACAGATACTAGCGACAACTATCATGGAGTAATTATGCACATGCTCAGGATTTCTGAAAAAATATGACTTTTTTTGTTTCATCTGACTTTCTTTGATGTGCTAATCTATGCATGGGTAAATTAATAGAAATTTGGAGCCGGTGTAAGCCATGAACTAAATGATCACTATAAACAAGTCAGTCATAAATCTGTTTTTGCCTCAGCCTTTGATGATGCATTTGAGAATGCTTATACTTGGTTTTCAAGGTCTCTTTAACATTGCCATATACCCTTGATGGAAATGTGACCTTGCACATGATCACCCACTCACTCAAAGAGAAACATGTTTAGTGGTTGAAGTTTTACTTCAGCAGTTTGGTACTACATGTGGGAAAACCCCATTACTAAACAATACAACACTGATTTTTGTGATTTATCATCAGTACGTATTCTATATATAAGAAAGCTGATCAACCATTTGAAAAAAACGTTCCCACTGGTGAATCAGATTCATCATTCTTCAGCCAGACATTAGTATACATGTTACAGGTATCAGCCAAACGTTAGTATACATGTTACAGGTATCAGCTAAATGTTAGTATACATGTTACAGGTATCAGCCAAACGTTAGTATACATGTTACAGGTATCAGCCAAACATTAGTATACATGTTACAGGTATTTAGCCATAGAAGAA
The DNA here is from genome assembly GCF_019279795.1 of Protopterus annectens. Classification (NCBI taxonomy): domain Eukaryota; kingdom Metazoa; phylum Chordata; order Ceratodontiformes; family Protopteridae; genus Protopterus; species Protopterus annectens. The sequence continues at coordinate 826,583,566 of NC_056739.1, forward strand.
ATAAGCTGAAGTTACAAAATTTGAAATATATGAACGGTTGTTACTGGTCAAAAATAACATTTAAAAAAAAGCTAATTTTGCTGCAAATATTGTTCAGTGCATATGGAGATTGTATTTTAAGTAAGAATTGATGGTGAAATGTATGGCTCTAGAATTCTTTAGCAGATTGGACAACTCACAAAAGACAATTCCTCTCTGTTTATTAAATGCAAGACAATATCTAACTGCATATTTAAATGTGTTAATTCCTTTAGCAAAGTGATATGAGGCATATTTTAATTTTATTGTAAAACAAACCATTATATTAAATGCCCTACAAATAAATACACGTGACTATTAATGTACACATTCTGTTTAAGGCTAGTTATAACAGCAGCCAGACCAGTAAAACACATCCACACACACACACACACACACACAACTTTCTGTGGTATTTCTTCCTATTATCTCAAACTAGTAAGAAGACCTTTGACATAGTGTGTCACATTTAGATATGCAATGAGTAATGGGTATAGAAATGTAACTGAGAAAAAACGATATTCTTTCTACTCTTCATTGCTTGACCTCTTTTGTTGTTAAAGTACAAAAGCCCAGATAGGGCTAATATTCTATGCCATTGCCAGTAAAGGCATTGAATGTATATCTATGTTCATTGTTAAAGTAAGCCATTTTGCAGCAAAGCAATTATTATATGAAAAGTAACGGCCATTACTGAGCTATCCAGCTAACCCAACAAATACTCAAAGAATTTGTTTTAATACTTCCAAGTCAGATCATAAATAATACTAGATGAGGAGGCATTTTACTTTACCAAAGGACATCAGTGAACCAAGGTAGTTGTGGATCAGTTCCAGAAGTCATTACTTTTAAACGAGATATTATTGATAAACATCAAGAGGAGCATCTCAATATAAGTTTCTAAACAGGAATTAATACATGGTCAAACTGCATCTTTTCACAGATGGCAGAACCTTACTTGCACAGGACTTCATTTAAACCAACTTTAATCTCTAGAAAGGTGCATAATGCACTATGGATGTTAACACTTGTTTTGTAACCGCATATATCTGGCCTATACGATCTTCCTCCCCCTCATAAGATTGTAACCAATGGCACACCAAATTATTCAAGGAAAGTCTCAGCTGTCTTTACTTACATACAAGAATGAGTAGTGAAATAAGAAAGCAGCTTCTTATGTTACACCCACTGCAGCTTGTAATGTCGAACAGCAAATAAGATTCATGATTCACAGATTCATAGACTGTTACTAGGGTAATGACTCTAGCAGGGGCCTTTCTAAGAGTAGCCAAGTTTTCCTGAAAGAACAATGATGTCCTGTATCCAAACAGAACATCAAGGGCCAGGCATGTGTAAGCTACCTCTGTCCATAATGGACACAGGTGCCAGGCTCAGTGTAAATTTGCTATTCCCTATCCAGTGGTCTAAGTTGCACTTAAATTGGAAAACTTGGAACTTATTGGATTAGAACCTTAGGCCACCTGTATTGTGGCCATGAACTGATACCTGCTACCACAGGAAGACAGTTATTACCATTTTCTGCACCTCAGCTCCATGATGAGTAATTTTAACATTTCAGTTGGTGATAGTGCTTGAGATCTTGTGGTTTATGCAAGTGTTAAAAGGCTCATCTCACGCAATCAAAAGAGGTATCCAAAGGTGAGAATCATTAGAACTGCTTACATTAAAAACTAAGGTTGCCAACACTGATTATTATGGTCTCATGCATACAATCTGGGAATTAGCATTAATAACCAGTGCCAGCAGAAGATATAGTAATCATTATCTGCACAAAACAGCTTTTTAGTTGCCGTTTATGCTTCACTTCTCCTTTAAACTTGGCAGTCTTCCATGGTAAGCTGATAAAGCTGGGTTCATGGTCAACAACAATGGGAACTATAATGGTAAAATAATGCACTGTTGTTTACAAAAAGCTTATTTGATGAAGGAGGCAGCTGACATATTCGCCACCGAAATGTTAATGATTAAACAGTATTCTGGGAAGGATGTTTAAAGGCTAAGCAAAGTCTACCAATAGGCTGTATCTTCCATGCAATTTCCTATAACTTGCCTACAATGCAGAAGAGCTCAACATGGAAGTATCACAAAACACAAGAGCTGCAAAATCCTGAAAACAAATTATTGAAACTGCAGTTTCAGTAACCACCCCCCAGAATGAACCCTTTATTTTGGGTGATTCACATTTTAAATTGTAACTTAATATACAAACTCCTCGTTTCAATATTTTGGCTTGAGGATTCTGTGAATCAGTGTTGCATAGGAATTCTTAAGAGCAAACATTAATAACATAAAACAGATGCTTTATAAAATCACTTCTAATTCATACTTTACTTCTCACCCCAGCAAACAAAAAACAAATAGGATTAATGGTATTGTGACTTTACATTTGGTAGATATCCACTTTGTTCATATGAAATTATTAGCATAATCATTTGCAGACACATTTCTTTTCCGGTTCCATAAAAAAGGTTACAGGTTCATATCCCACACTGTAATAAATACAACATGCATCTGTCAATGATGAATATTGAAATGCACTTGTAGGCAGAATGCAGCAATAGTCAATAAATACACATTGAGCAATTTCAAGAGGAAAGATTATGCAGAAATATATAATAAATAAATAAATAAAGAAGAAGAAATTAAATGAATCATTCTAAATATATTGTAGTGGAAATCGCTTCAAGGTGAAAAACAAAGTATTTGTTGACATTTACATGTCAAGTTATGTTGTATATATGAGTTGATAGAATGGAATAACTACATGCACTGGTAAATGTGATTCACTGGTGGAAACTGTCTTCACTATAAGCTTGCACTGCTAAAGTTAAATTCAGACTCACATATGTTGGGTTATGACTTAAGTTGTCATGAGAAGGGGGCTTCACCCCTGCAAAACAGTAACAAAATGTATGATTTGTTAAGAGCTGTTTTGCAGATGTTGAATTTCACAGAATATGCTGAATGTCGATTCTTGCCTTCCGAACGAATTGATATTTTGAGCTGTCAGCATGATAGCTTCTGACATTATTTTTTGGTAAACCGAACAGACGAAAATAAGCCTTTCATGATTTTGATAGTAAATCATATATCTATATCTATATATATAATTTGCACAGTTTGTATAACTAATGTATGTGTTGACCAGTGGTAATGAGAACAGTCAAGTCCCTATACATATGAGTCTGTCAGCATACTACAGTAGGGCCCTACTGTAGTACGCTGGCAGCTGCCAAGGAGACTCCAAGTGTTGGCAGCAAGGATGCCTGACTTACCTTATGCATATCTGTTGACACAGATGACTGCTGTATGGCATATCCATTTTTGTCCCTGTAGCCATCATGTAGCACATCCTCACAGCCACACTCCTTATTATAGTGTTGTCTGTGCTGATTACCTATTTGTCTAACTCTCATTCTAACATTTCCAATGATATGCAACCTATAACTCTGTGTCATGTGTTCATAGATGTCCGTATGTCCAGATGATCTAAAACAATGAGTAAAAATGTCACACAGAAAAAAACAATTGGTTAAAAAACAAAAAGAAAAATCTAGCAAAGCTAGACTTTCCACTGTGTGATTCCTTAAACCTCTTGTATTAGAGGTGACATGGGATATATGCAAATTCCCCTTTAAGGACATCAGATGTTTCAGCTAAATGGCAATTCTGAATGTCCATGACTTTTTCTTTTAAGTCTATTTATGGAAAAATTCAAGCCAATAAAACCAAACTCCACTAGCTGTGGGCATGCATAGGTTCATAGGTGTGTACTAGGCTAATGCCCCTGGAGTCTTAACAAGCCTAGCCCATAGGATTACCCCGAAATCGTGCCACCCGACCTTAGTTCCCAGTGCCTGTGTCAAGTAAAGCCACTGGAGTAATCCCTGGGATGTATTTTCTATTTCCCATCCACTCATCAAGATTTCTCTTGAAGAGGGCCAGTGAGATGCTCTGCTTGACATATATCTGAAGTCTATTCCATAGCATGGGCAGGCTCTGGATTATTAACCTTTCCCTCCAGCATGTTCTGTTGATTGTAGTAATGAGGTTGAGGTCTCTGAGACATGTGGTACGGAGGGATGTAGCATTTCTAACAGAGCTGGGTCAGACATGGCTTTGCAAGTCAAGCAGAGATCACCTCTAAATAGGCGATATGAGACAAAGAATAGTTGGAGTTTTTTGAGTCTGTCCATATAGGACAAATGTTTAAGGCCTAAGATCCTCTTTGTGAGGTACTTTTGTGGCCTCTACAGTTGTTTCAGGTGTTTAGTGAGGTAAATGCCAAATGGGGCATTGTACTTAATGAATGGCCTAATGAGGGAAGAGTAGAGGGAGACAATGACCTCTTTCTTCCTGGATGAAAACCCTTAGCATTGGGATGTGCCACATAGAAGGACTTTTTGACCACAGTGGCAATGTGGTGGTCAAAAGAGAGGTCGCTGTCAACTTGTGTTCCCAGATCTCTTATAATGTCTTCTGCATTCAGTGGACTACCATTAATGTGGTAATTCATGGGAACCAGGTTTTTCCCAAAGGGGATGATGACACATTTTTTGGCACTGAGCTTAAGGCCATGGTTCTGACACCAGTCGTTGGTCTCAGTGAGGCCTTTCTGTAGGATGTCAACATCACTCGGGGAGTTAATAATAGCTCCCAACTTGCAATCATTTGCAAACTTTGTCAGCCAGAGTCCCTTCATGTTGGTCTGGACTTCAGAGAAGTAGATACCAAACAGGAGCGGACCCAGGACCAAACCCTGTGGGACTCCACTAGTGACTGATCATCAGTCTGACTTGGAGTCAGCTACATTCACACTGTGGATTCTACCTGTGAGCCAGTTTGCAACCCACCTAGTGATATAGGGGTTGATGCCTAGCTCAGTGAGTTTTTCTATGATTCCTGAATGGGCAATGGTATCAAAGGCCTTGGCCAGAGCAAGGTAGGCTGTATAAACCACCTTGCCTTCATCCACAGCTCTGGTGACTGACTCAAAGAAGTTGAATAAGTTGAGCAGACATTATCTACCCTTCACAAAACCAAACTGTGTGGGATCCAGAGTTTGGAGATTCCCTATATCCTTGTTTATTATGTCCATTATGATGTGTTCCATTGCTTTGCATATCAGACTCGTCACGCTAATGGAGCAATAGTTCCCAGGGCCTGTAGTCGCTCCTCCTTTGTGGAGAGACATGACTGCAGCAGTGCACCATATGGTAGGGACAAAGCCTGAGGTGAGGCTGTGATTGAACAGGGCACACAGGGGAGGTGCCAGCTCACTCTGTAGTTCATGTAGAACACAGCCAGGGATATTGTCAGGTCCCATAGAAGCTGTATTCATGGCCTTGGATAGTGCTGTTTTAACCTGTGCAGTAATACAGTGTGCCTGGACATCTACTGGTATTGTGACTGGTCCCTTGGGGGGGGGGGGTAAAGTTGGCACTGAATCTGTCGGTCAGTATATTGGTAATATCTGTTGGCTCGGTATAGGAGGTACCAATGTGCAGTAGCTCAGAGCATATCTGGGTATTGCTGTAGAGATCCTTTACATAACTATAGAAGGCCTTGTGGTGGTCTTTACTATCTGCTGCAATCCTGTTTTCATAGCTAGATTTAGAGGATTTGATAAGGGATCTCAACTTTTTGTTGAGGCTGATAAGGGAGTTTTTCCAGTCTTGGAACTTCACCTTTTTCCTGCATCAGTTTCCTCCTTCTGTTGTAGAGTTTGTTTATGGCAGGGCACCACCAGATTGGCTTCCTTTTTTTGAAGGAGAGCATCTTGGTTCTGTTGGGTATGGCAAGATCCATGCATTTGTGTACATGTTCATACAGTACATTGGTGTATGATTTAGCAGTCATGCAACTGATCTCCATTTGCATGGGTGCCATGAAGTTAGCCACCTCTGTTTTTAGGAGCCCAAAGTTAGCTTTGGAGAAGTTTTTCATGGTGGTTACTTTTCGGGGGGGGGGGGGTACGAGGGATGTGGATTTTCAAGGTGATTAGTTTGTGGTCAGATCTAACCAGGAAGGAGTTGACTATTGGTTTAGAGCAACAGTCACCCATGTTAGTAATGACCAGGTCAAGGATGTTGCTACCTCTAGTGAAGGTAAGAATGAGCTAGTCCAGGGCATTTTAATTAATGAATTCCAGAAAAAGTTGAGCATGTGTATTGGTACATGAGTAGTTTCCCCAATTAATGGAGGGGAAGTTGAAGTCTCCCAGTATGAGAGTGTATGGTGGACCCTAATATTCTCTAGAGTGCTTAGGAACGTGGAGTGTCAGTCTTGGGACATGGTTGGGGACCTATAGCAGGCTACGACCTGAATTGCTGTCTTACCCAATGTTAGCTGCACCTGAAGTATCTGAGATGTGTTATATTGGGCTACCAGTCTGGAGGTGTGCATATCCTTTATGAATATAGAAACACCACTGCCTTTGAAGCTTTGGTCCAAGTTCTGGGGCCGAAAGGTGTGGAATGAGTTATAGCCTGGTAGTGCAGGGGTGCTTTCTGCTGCCTTGAACCAGGTCTCTGTTACAGCACAAATGTCGATGTTCTCCATTTTAAGCAGTGCTTCGAGTGTGTGCATTTTGAGATTTAGACTTCTAGCATTGAGCAGCAAGACCCTCAGACTGCATTTGTTTGTAGCTGTTATGGTGGTAATTTGGTCTTTGGACCACCATCTAAAAAAGGCACTATGGGGGTGGCAAGATCCTTGGCCAATATCCAGAATCCCAGGGGTGACAGATGCAGGCCATCTCTGGCAAAGCATTGAGGTCTGTCAATCATGTCATCCCAGGCAGACAGATACTGGATCCCCAAAGAATGACACCCAAAACTTAGCCAATTGTTGAAATCAATCATTTTCTGCTTGTAGTGTGTATCATTCTGGATGATGGTAGGAGGCTGCTCAGTGCTATGGTTATATCCAGCTGAGCTACGTAATCTGTGAGCTCCTCCATGTCTCTTTTCATGTAGTCCAGGGAGGTTCATCTAAGGTCATTCACACCCACATGTACAATGACAGAGTCATATTTGTACCTATTGTTGAGGGACCTGAATGCATGGGTTATGTGGTGGATCCTGGCACCTGACAGGCAGCTGACTGTAACTTTCTCCTTATTCAACCTAGCGAGTAGGACATCAGTATGCCTCACTATCGAGTCACCTATGACTAGTGTGTCGGGCATGCTGTTTTGCCTTAGGGGTTTTGGTTGAGTAGCACGCTGTTTAGGAGAGTTATGTGTTTTGTGATTAGTGTTGTGTTGTGGTGGTCGAGTGTATTTTTGCCTTGGAAGTCTCTGCTGTTTGCGTAGATTTTTATCGAGACCCTCCGTGAAGGTGGGTATGCGGTTTGTGTTTTCATGTGAAGGCAATGCCGGTGTGTGTTCTGGATGGCTATGTGTTCCATGTGGTGTGGTGCAAGTGTTGACCTGCTCCTCTTGACCAGCTATTCGGGTCTTGGCTGGAGAGTGTGTGGCTTCCATTTTGGATATATAAGTACATCTCTCACAAGTCTGAGTGTTGGGAGGTAAGAAGTGAGGGTTATCAGTGTACATGATGCAGTTGCTACATTGCCTCAGGATGCCCAAGTTCACCAGGTTAATAGGAGAAAGCACAGGGAACTGACCTTTAGACATGCCTGGAGAGGTGGGCATTAATAATAAGTACTGGAGCTGTTTCCTTGTAGGACGTGTAGTGCTGGTAGCATGTTTGTGTGCTTCAATAATTGCTACAAGAAGTCTGGTAAAGTGCTCGACTAATAAGCTAGTAAAAGTGCAGAAGAGGAGAGAACTACCAGATCTAAGGGAAAAATTGAACAGCAGACTTTGGCACCACTCAAAAGCTTACAAACATTCCTGGATACAGCAAATCTGTATCTGGACTAGACTAGTTACAGTTAAGGTGGGAAACAAACGCAAATGCAGGCTTTTAAACCAGAAAGTTGAAAGAGATGGAAAAACTGCCCAAACGGCCAATAAACTACAATTTCTGTGCCAGAAACTACTCCTCTTGTGGTAGATAGGTTACCTAGTGCTTAGCACTTCCATTGATAAGCTAGAAGGCTTCCTTCCAACACAGAAAGGCTTGGGGGGCTCAGAAGCTTACAAACAGTCCCGGATACAGCAAATCTGTATCTGGACTAGACTAGTTATAGGAAAGGCAGGAAAAGCGCAAATGCGGGCTTTTAAACCAGAAAGTTGAAAGAGATGGAAAAACTGCTCAAACGGCCAATATACTCCAAAGTCTGGGCCAGAAACCACTCCTCTTGTGGTAGATAGGCTACCTGGTGCTTACCACTCCCACTGATAAGCTAGAAGGCTTCCCTCCAACACAGAAAGGCTTGGGGGGCTCAGAAGCTTACAAACAGTCCCAGATACAGCAAATCTGTATCTGGACTAGACTAGTTACAGGAAAAGCAGGAAACATGCTTAGAATTTAGATTTTTTTGTACAGAAAAGCAACTAAAAAGCTAAAACAGCACAAAAAACAATTCAAGTGCAGTGTGTAGCAGTATTAAAGCAAATGCAGTTTAAATAAATGTCATTTATTCAAAATGTATTCTGAATTGAATTAAATTATTGTTTAATTCAACTCTGAACAGTTAAAAAGTGCCAAAATATATACTTACCAGCTGAGAAACACGCTCAGCCAGAACACAGTGAGATTTTTTTTTAGTAAAGCAGAAAAGGGAGAAAAGAGGAGCAGAAAATAATTCAAGATTAAGAAACTAAATGGGCTGGCCTTCTCAAATGTTATCTCCATATTAGGTAGAATAAGCTAATGACACTAGACTGGGAGGAGTGTCCCAGATCAAATTTACAGTAAGGGTGGACAACTGCAAAGCCACCAAATATAAGAACAGGATGCCAATAGGGTGGGAGAGTGAGAAGCTAAATCTGTTATATGATACACTCCTTGGCAGAAATCAGAGCAAACAAACACAGATGTGTAACAAATGGAGAACATTTCCAGTTAATACCTCACACACAGTGAAACTAGCTAGAAAAGATTTACAAACAGTGTGACAGTAAAAACCTTATTTATTAGGCCCTGTACGCCAAACAATTTTAGTACAACCATGCAGATTAGTTTATAGCTACAAAATATAGTAAAAAGTATGCAGCAGACAATAAAAGTGCTATAAATATCTATAATAAGCAATAACTAGTAAAAATAAGCAAAAAACAAGATACTTAATGTTATATATCACAGATCAGAGTTTTGTTCAGTGCCCTTCCTCTGATTAGCTCTGTTTGAAATGGCAGAAACACTCACAAGGTAACTTCTTAAGTAACAGAAAGTTGAAACCTGAAACAAATTTAAAAAGCTCAAAAGAACCAATGAGGTCCTTACTCCAAGCCATAGTCCAGGTAACCCAAATCAGCCAATGACCATAAACCCTACACAAGTCACACAGAAAACCCTATGAAAAACAGAAAAGCTATGCTGATGATGCCATAAGAAGGCAGAAACATGCATGCATGCATGCCCCCAGCTTGTGGAGTTTGGCTTTATTGGCCTGAGTTTGACCATAAATAGACTTAATGGACATTCAGAATTGCGATTTAGCTGAAATGTCTGATGTCCTTAAAGGGGAATTTGCATATATGCCATGTCACCTCCAATACAGAGGTTTAAAGAGTCACACAGTGGAAAGTCTAGCTTTGCTAGATTTTTCTTTTTTTTTAACCATTTGGCATGTCTAAATGATGGAAAGTATGGTGGAGTAGTGACAGTATCAGTCCTGCAGAAAATGCTGTCCTGCTCCAAGCACTTACAGCACATGGACAGCATGTGTGAGAGGAAGTGTTGCAGTCCAACCTTTATGAGACTAGGTGTGGAAAAAAGTGATCCATGAATTAAATGCCATGGAGACATACAACTGGACTTTATAGCAGTGTTTTAAACATGATACTGATATACCATAATGTGCCAAGGCAAATGCGTGTTCTATAGCAGCTAAGAAGTTGGCTATGGAGGGGCATCTCTTAGCAAAAAAATAACAAGGGTGACACCGGTTCTGGGATTATTGCTGAATGTGTGAATAAAGACAACATAGTGGTCCCGTCCCTATATGTTTTGCTGGTTGACACAGCAGTTTAGGTCAACCTGTTTTTCTGGATGACATACCAATTTCGTACTTCTTATACAAAGATTCTGTACAGTTACGCTACACATAGTTACTGCAAGCTGATCACAGCAACAGCTGACTGTTTCCTTTTTTATTTACATCAGAAATCCAGGTATGTCAAGATAGCAGCAGAAGCAGGTTGTTTCTGTATCATACATTTTTTTTGATTGCTTTTGTATCATACATTCTGTTTGGCAACCAAGCATACATGTTGAATTTGAGTCTATTTCATATAATTGAAGGTTCAATTCTGTGAACCTTCATTTATTGAGTCATTTAGAGAGAGCATTCGCTTAAGCAATTTGCTACAACAGGGAATGGAATTACTTGGCCAGTATCAGAAAATTTTTCCTTTTCAACACAGTAGTGCGATCTCAGAGTTGGTATATATTAGTAGGGGGGGTGGGGAGGCACAGCCCCCACCTTAGTGGATTTGAGATATGGTGGTGTCTGTGATGGTCACTATGTTGCCCAAATAATTTCATTCCTTGTTGTAGTAAATCGCTGATATGAATGTTCATTCTCTTCAGCTCTATGATTGGAGGTTTGCGGAGCTGAACCTTTGATTATATGAAATAGACCCACTCAATCCTATATTATTTCTATGATGTATGTATTTTGTTTTTTTCTTATGTTGCCAGAGGTATTATCCATGCTTGTGTGAATCTGATAAATGATCATACCTATCGCAGATTTTGCTTTTAAGAATTGCTGTAATTATTTCTAAAACAATCTTTTGAAATGTCTGTGCATTTCACTTTGAACTTGAAATTTTCTTTCAATGTGCCTGCATTTGATATGTTTATATTTCTTATAAAAGCTATTTCCTTATATCTGAGGTCAGAGGTGAAAAAAAAGGTATACAAATTGTCCACTCAACCTGCAAATGAATGGAAAAATAAATAAATAAAACAATTGTGCATGTTTTATTTTCTTCTTGGCAGTTAGTACTGTAGGTGAGATCAGGGGGATAAAGGATTCTCGATGTAATGGGCAAGTCGATGGGAAAGTTTGCAATCTAACATTCTGCCTGCCATGAAAAGTATACCAATATCGTCAGCTCCTAAAGTATCCTTCCAGCAAAAGCACACAGCAACACTTGTAGCAGGAAAAACTGTCAGGATACACCACGAGAATAAATCATAAAAACTTCTTTATTTGCAGAAACAAGAACGGATAAGCGCTTTCACATGCTTAACGCATGCTTCATCAGATCAAATAAACTGAAAATTCAACTTCCTTTTATACATAGAGTTCATCAATCACACCCTCTAACTTAATTAACAATTAAATAATTAGGCAAGCACTCAAATTGTTGTAGCCGATCTCCCATTTCAACTATGGGTCTCAAACCAGCATATATTTTTTTACTTTCATTCAAATAAATAGCATCAGATCTAGCTCTCATTTCTTGTATATGTATATTAATTATTAAAAAACATAATTATATGTTTGATATAATTGCAATAAAACTGTTAAAACTTTCATAAAACCTTATCGGTAACATTTTGAAGTCAATCTACGAAGTATTAACAACAAATCTCTTATGCGACAGTGAAGCAGATCTCAAGAGCAACTGAAAACAAGTATAGCGACTGCATTAATCCACATTTTCATCATAAAACATCATTCAATTTCAAAAGATTAATGTGAACACAGTATTTAGAAGCATTATTGAATAAAAATAAAAATAAAAATAAAAAATTAGATAGATGTAAACATAGCCAACCTCATTCGGTTAACTTCTTGATGTTCTGACTGCGAGCATATTTCATGGCTCTCACATCTCCCTTCGCTTTATTAAGCAAGAGATAACTGTACTAGTAAGTCTCTGCTTAGTTTCTGAATGCCTGATTATTCAAAACGCTTGATATGTTTAAATTTTCAACGCGTTCACTACTGTATTAAACAGACTGGTTGTTTATTTGCCTACAGTACGCTTCAACCCGTCATCTGACGTTAGTCGTCATCTGGTACTAATTTAAATAAGCGTCACTATGGGAACATCTCAAGTGCATGTAAATAACTCTTAGTGAGTTATAAGCTACTTACATATAAGCTCAGAAACTGTATAACACTCATTAGTTATTCATTGCTATTGTGTTAACTCACTTAAATTTACGAAGATTATCAAATAAATCCTACCAAGTGTAGATGCAAAATACTTGTATAAAGGCATGTAATAAATAAGATGTATATAAGATAAAAACTAGAGTAAACTTGAGTTGTACGTGAATAGATTGATAACTATCCGACTTTAAAACAGTTACTATTCATTAATGACTAACAGTTCTTAAAGTTGAAATTAAGAGTTTACAATAGTTTAAAATTAATCCAAAATAGTTGATTACATTGTAATATAATATGATAAAAAATAAATATATACATATATATACAAATGTATAGGATGTATATGTCTAAGCTCAGAACTTAACTATAAGTTAGAATCATATGTTTATGTTAAATGCTCACGTTAAATTTATAATTAGTTCCACTCTGTTTATTCAGCTCTCAGGTTATATCACACATAAGTTATTTTTCAGTGTCTGATCACTAGCCACTACCTTTTCTCAAGTATAGGTCTCAAAGAAACAGAGTAGTTCAAGCCTGGTTCTTTGTGAGCTCCTGTTTTAAAAATCCAGTTTAGTTCAGTCTCCAACAGTCGGTTTACATTATCACCTAGTCTTTTGCTAGTCTCTACTATTTGGAGAACTCTAAATTTAAATTCATGGCTAGGATTATTGACTATATGCTTCGCTAAAGCATTAATCTCAACCCTCTTACGTATATCGTAAGTGTGGTTATAGATACGCTCTTTCATTCTTCTTTTAGTCTGTCCAATGTAGAAGGCATCACAGGATGTGCAGTTTGCCATATATACTAAATTATTGCTATTGCAGTCAGCATATGTCTTTGGTTTAAAGTCAATAAGGCCCCTTGGATGTCTATAATTCTGAACATGATTTATGTATTTGCACATATTGCATTTCCCACAAGGGAAAGTGCCTACTATATCATGAGTTCTAGCAGTTCTGGTGTCTAGTGTTCTAGAGAAAATTTCTTTCAAATTGTCACATGTTTTGAACACAAAAGTTGGTTTCTCACCAACCACTAGTTTGATATCTTCTGCCAGGGTCAAAATATTCCAATTCTTACTAATGATGCTCCTAATGTGCTCATTATCATTAGTGTATTTCATTACGTAGGTTACTCTGTCCTTGTTGGCGTATTCATTACTATATTCTGCTGTGTAACCTCTCCTATTATTTGCTTTATACTCTCGTCCTGTTTTCTTCTTACTTTCAACTAACGGGCTGTCATTTGATTTTATGGGTATACTAACATTCCTCAATTCATTAACCAAATTTAATCTATAGCCTCTTTCTAAAAACATCTTAGTCATAAGATCTGCTTCCTCTATTAGTATACAAGGGTCTTTACACAATTTGGTCAATCTCATAAATTGTCCTTTCACTATTCCTGCAAAGGTGTGTCTAGGATGCATACTAGTATGTTCTAATACATTGTTTTTCCAACATTTCTTTCTGAAAATCCTAGATACCAATTTCCTATCTTTATCAAAATACAAATTCACATCTAGATAATTAATATCATCTTGTGAACATTCATATGTGAATTTTAGGAAGTCTGTAGTTGATTCTAAAAAATCAACAAATAATTTCAACTCTTCTACAGTTCCCTTCCAAAACAGTATTACATCGTCGACAAACCTTCTATAAAAAATAATTTTACTCATCCATTCATTTTCAAATAAACATGTTCTCTCCCAAAAGTGTAGGACCAAGTTAGCGTAAGAGTTAGCACATGGGGTGCCCATCGCAACACCCCATGTTTGTAAATAGTAATGGTTATTAAAAATGAAGAGATTGTTGTACAACACCAAATCAAGTAATTGAGATATGAGAATTTGTCTATCTTTAGAATATTCATTATTCACCAGCATAATTTCACGGATAGCTTGCAAGCCATACTCATTGGGTATACTAGTGAACAGATTGCAAATATCTAGTGTCACTAAGTATATCCCATTTTGTGATATCTGATTAGATGGTATCATGTCTATGTCAGTTAGCAGATTTTGTGTGTCTCTTAATATAGTAGGTACTTTATCTACTATAGGTCTGAGCATTTTTTCTAAGAAAATGGAAATGTTATAAGTTGCCCAGTTCCTTCCAGAGACTATAGGCCTCATTGGTATAGGTCTCATTTCTTTATGTATCTTTGGTAGGCCTTTTAGTCTCGGTATAGTTGGTTCTTTGATGCATAAAAAGTCATGCATCTCTCTGCTTACCTGACGACACATCAGCAAATCGTATAAGTTATCTCTGATGTCATTAATTATTTTGTTAACCTCCTCAATAGTCAATTCATTATAACTATTAGTAGTTCTAAGAGAGGATTCTACAATTTCAATATATTCTGTTCTATTTAATAACACTACTCCCCCTCCCTTGTCAGCCGAGGTAATCAAAATGTTCTCATTATGCTTCAGGTTATATAATGATTCCTGCTCACCTTTATTTAAATTACAGTATCTATTCTTAACCTTCCTTAATGAGTATAATTCATAGAAGTCATTGTCACAAGCTCTAATAAAACATTCTACCATGGCTGGTAGTGGTGGGGAGAAGTTGCTTTTGTTCTTAAAGCTATTAAAGTTAGTATAGTTTTCAGTTTCTTTAATTGTCCTCTTATCAGAGAAAAATAGCTTCAACGCTACCCTTCTTGCAAAGAGTCTCAGGTCAATTAATGTTTCATTCAATCTGCTTGGCTGTGCTGGTATGAAATTCAGCCCTTTATTCAACAAGGACAAATCTGAATCAGATAAAACAATATCAGAATAATTAAAGACAAGTCCAGTCAATTCACAGTTCTTTTCTGCTGTCCATACCTGTCTTGTGAGTATTTCCTTTTTCTTGGTCCCCGGCTTGTTGACCTTCCCCTGTTGAATCGGCCTTGTTTTATCGGAAAAGGGGCACCAATGATAGTATCATTTGCCTTAGGGGTTTTGGTTGAGTAGCACGCTGTTTAGGAGAGTTATGTGTTTTGTGATTAGTGTTGTGTTGTGGTGGTCGAGTGTATTTTTGCCTTGGAAGTCTCTGCTGTTTGCGTAGATTTTTATCGAGACCCTCCGTGAAGGTGGGTATGCGGTTTGTGTTTTCATGTGAAGGCAATGCCGGTGTGTGTTCTGGATGGCTATGTGTTCCATGTGGTGTGGTGCAAGTGTTGACCTGCTCCTCTTGACCAGCTATTCGGGTCTTGGCTGGAGAGTGTGTGGCTTCCATTTTGGATATATAAGTACATCTCTCACAAGTCTGAGTGTTGGGAGGTAAGAAGTGAGGGTTATCAGTGTACATGATGCAGTTGCTACATTGCCTCAGGATGCCCAAGTTCACCAGGTTAATAGGAGAAAGCACAGGGAACTGACCTTTAGACATGCCTGGAGAGGTGGGCATTAATAATAAGTACTGGAGCTGTTTCCTTGTAGGACGTGTAGTGCTGGTAGCATGTTTGTGTGCTTCAATAATTGCTACAAGAAGTCTGGTAAAGTGCTCGACTAATAAGCTAGTAAAAGTGCAGAAGAGGAGAGAACTACCAGATCTAAGGGAAAAATTGAACAGCAGACTTTGGCACCACTCAAAAGCTTACAAACATTCCTGGATACAGCAAATCTGTATCTGGACTAGACTAGTTACAGTTAAGGTGGGAAACAAACGCAAATGCAGGCTTTTAAACCAGAAAGTTGAAAGAGATGGAAAAACTGCCCAAACGGCCAATAAACTACAATTTCTGTGCCAGAAACTACTCCTCTTGTGGTAGATAGGTTACCTAGTGCTTAGCACTTCCATTGATAAGCTAGAAGGCTTCCTTCCAACACAGAAAGGCTTGGGGGGCTCAGAAGCTTACAAACAGTCCCGGATACAGCAAATCTGTATCTGGACTAGACTAGTTATAGGAAAGGCAGGAAAAGCGCAAATGCGGGCTTTTAAACCAGAAAGTTGAAAGAGATGGAAAAACTGCTCAAACGGCCAATATACTCCAAAGTCTGGGCCAGAAACCACTCCTCTTGTGGTAGATAGGCTACCTGGTGCTTACCACTCCCACTGATAAGCTAGAAGGCTTCCCTCCAACACAGAAAGGCTTGGGGGGCTCAGAAGCTTACAAACAGTCCCAGATACAGCAAATCTGTATCTGGACTAGACTAGTTACAGGAAAAGCAGGAAACATGCTTAGAATTTAGATTTTTTTGTACAGAAAAGCAACTAAAAAGCTAAAACAGCACAAAAAACAATTCAAGTGCAGTGTGTAGCAGTATTAAAGCAAATGCAGTTTAAATAAATGTCATTTATTCAAAATGTATTCTGAATTGAATTAAATTATTGTTTAATTCAACTCTGAACAGTTAAAAGTGCCAAAATATATACTTACCAGCTGAGAAACACGCTCAGCCAGAACACAGTGAGATTTTTTTTTAGTAAAGCAGAAAAGGGAGAAAAGAGGAGCAGAAAATAATTCAAGATTAAGAAACTAAATGGGCTGGCCTTCTCAAATGTTATCTCCATATTAGGTAGAATAAGCTAATGACACTAGACTGGGAGGAGTGTCCCAGATCAAATTTACAGTAAGGGTGGACAACTGCAAAGCCACCAAATATAAGAACAGGATGCCAATAGGGTGGGAGAGTGAGAAGCTAAATCTGTTATATGATACACTCCTTGGCAGAAATCAGAGCAAACAAACACAGATGTGTAACAAATGGAGAACATTTCCAGTTAATACCTCACACACAGTGAAACTAGCTAGAAAAGATTTACAAACAGTGTGACAGTAAAAACCTTATTTATTAGGCCCTGTACGCCAAACAATTTTAGTACAACCATGCAGATTAGTTTATAGCTACAAAATATAGTAAAAAGTATGCAGCAGACAATAAAAGTGCTATAAATATCTATAATAAGCAATAACTAGTAAAAATAAGCAAAAAACAAGATACTTAATGTTATATATCACAGATCAGAGTTTTGTTCAGTGCCCTTCCTCTGATTAGCTCTGTTTGAAATGGCAGAAACACTCACAAGGTAACTTCTTAAGTAACAGAAAGTTGAAACCTGAAACAAATTTAAAAAAAAGCTCAAAAGAACCAATGAGGTCCTTACTCCAAGCCATAGTCCAGGTAACCCAAATCAGCCAATGACCATAAACCCTACACAAGTCACACAGAAAACCCTATGAAAAACAGAAAAGCTATGCTGATGATGCCATAAGAAGGCAGAAACATGCATGCATGCATGCCCCCAGCTTGTGGAGTTTGGCTTTATTGGCCTGAGTTTGACCATAAATAGACTTAATGGACATTCAGAATTGCGATTTAGCTGAAATGTCTGATGTCCTTAAAGGGGAATTTGCATATATGCCATGTCACCTCCAATACAGAGGTTTAAAGAGTCACACAGTGGAAAGTCTAGCTTTGCTAGATTTTTCTTTTTTTTTAACCATTTGGCATGTCTAAATGATGGAAAGTATGGTGGAGTAGTGACAGTATCAGTCCTGCAGAAAATGCTGTCCTGCTCCAAGCACTTACAGCACATGGACAGCATGTGTGAGAGGAAGTGTTGCAGTCCAACCTTTATGAGACTAGGTGTGGAAAAAAGTGATCCATGAATTAAATGCCATGGAGACATACAACTGGACTTTATAGCAGTGTTTTAAACATGATACTGATATACCATAATGTGCCAAGGCAAATGCGTGTTCTATAGCAGCTAAGAAGTTGGCTATGGAGGGGCATCTCTTAGCAAAAAAATAACAAGGGTGACACCGGTTCTGGGATTATTGCTGAATGTGTGAATAAAGACAACATAGTGGTCCCGTCCCTATATGTTTTGCTGGTTGACACAGCAGTTTAGGTCAACCTGTTTTTCTGGATGACATACCAATTTCGTACTTCTTATACAAAGATTCTGTACAGTTACGCTACACATAGTTACTGCAAGCTGATCACAGCAACAGCTGACTGTTTCCTTTTTTATTTACATCAGAAATCCAGGTATGTCAAGATAGCAGCAGAAGCAGGTTGTTTCTGTATCATACATTTTTTTTGATTGCTTTTGTATCATACATTCTGTTTGGCAACCAAGCATACATGTTGAATTTGAGTCTATTTCATATAATTGAAGGTTCAATTCTGTGAACCTTCATTTATTGAGTCATTTAGAGAGCATTCGCTTAAGCAATTTGCTACAACAGGGAATGGAATTACTTGGCCAGTATCAGAAAATTTTTCCTTTTCAACACAGTAGTGCGATCTCAGAGTTGGTATATATTAGTAGGGGGGGTGGGGAGGCACAGCCCCCACCTTAGTGGATTTGAGATATGGTGGTGTCTGTGATGGTCACTATGTTGCCCAAATAATTTCATTCCTTGTTGTAGTAAATCGCTGATATGAATGTTCATTCTCTTCAGCTCTATGATTGGAGGTTTGCGGAGCTGAACCTTTGATTATATGAAATAGACCCACTCAATCCTATATTATTTCTATGATGTATGTATTTTGTTTTTTTCTTATGTTGCCAGAGGTATTATCCATGCTTGTGTGAATCTGATAAATGATCATACCTATCGCAGATTTTGCTTTTAAGAATTGCTGTAATTATTTCTAAAACAATCTTTTGAAATGTCTGTGCATTTCACTTTGAACTTGAAATTTTCTTTCAATGTGCCTGCATTTGATATGTTTATATTTCTTATAAAAGCTATTTCCTTATATCTGAGGTCAGAGGTGAAAAAAAAGGTATACAAATTGTCCACTCAACCTGCAAATGAATGGAAAAATAAATAAATAAAACAATTGTGCATGTTTTATTTTCTTCTTGGCAGTTAGTACTGTAGCTGAGATCAGGGGAAGAAAGGATTCTCGATGTAATGGACAAGTCGATGGGAAAGTTTGCAATCTAACATTCTGCCTGCCATGCTAGAAGTAAGAACTGTCACACAAATTTGCGGACCTCAACAAAAATCTTAGTTGTCATTTTAACACATCAATGCAATTTGTCAAAGTCTATGTACAACACTTTAAAATAGTTCATTTTTACTGCCAAAATACTAAGATATGATATATGAGAATTAGAAATCATATCTCAGTTGATTTCAGAATTGTGTATTGCTGGATTTGAAGATTTTATTTTTTTTCCAAAATGTTTTTATTCATTTTGTAACACAATAATTTAACAGTATAGTAACAAGAAAAAAAAACAAATAAACTGTATACAATATCCATAACAACTAAAAAAGCAATATACATAGAACACTTACTACTTCTCTAACAGATTAGACAATTTTGTCCAAGCAATTAAATGATGAGTTGTGTTGTTATTATTTCCTTTTACAGTAGCAATCTCATTCTTACAAATGTATTTCACAAGATGAATAAACTTATCTTTAAAGATGGGAGTAGATTGGGGTTTCCAATTGTAACAATTTTCCTTGTTATAGAGAGGATAGACCATAGTAAAAATGTTTGTTTTTTAAGAATGACTTCAGGAACAGAAACATTGAAAAGGATAAGGGGGTCAGAAATTATACATGTCATTCCACAGAGCTTTACAAAGATATTTAAAGTCTAACCAAAATGGGGAAATTATTTTACAATTAGCAACCAAATATATCCAGTCAGCATCAAGGTGTCCACATCTCCAGCATGTCATTTCATCTTTCTTGTACATTATTGCTAGTGTATGTGGGGTGAAAAATATCTATGTAGAAATGTCCCTTTGTATACATGCCAAAAGAGGGAAGATGTGGATTGAAGATTTTATTTATCTCTACTTGAAATATATTGAGGGGATGAAAAAGAAGAAGGATTTTACAATAGTGCAGAGGGCTTTAAGTCAGCAAAACTATATTATTTGAGTAAATAAGTCTCACCAGTGAATGTTTGTTATTCACAAACATTAACTTGGGTAAACTAGACAAGATGGCAGCTATACCAAAGCTTAACAATGTCAAGACATCTGTCATACATGAAAATGTTACTTCTTCATTGAACACGTTTAACACTCAAAGATGTAGTGCCACACATAAAATACATATTTATGATGAGTAAAATGACTTTTAACTTTTGAACCTTTATAAATACACCCCAAAATTATTGCTGAGCATGTTTTATCAAGAATGCATTGTGGCATAATGTAAGGATCTATTAGGCAGAACAACCCAGTAATGGGCCTTCTTTTTATTAGAACTTAAATAAACTAAGTAATGTCTTGAGCAGTGTAACCCTCACTACACTAACCAAAGTAAAACTGATGTCTATTCAGTGCCATAATGATAGAAATGCTATCCTAAACATTGCTGCTTATTTAACAAATGTATTTATGGCTCTAACTTTGTGCATGGGAACAGTGCACACTTATGCACAGCACTGGTATAGTAAGTTGCATAGTGTATGGGGCTGTGTAGATGGATAACAGACAGATGCTATGACTTCTTGACTATGGAGTGTTAGTGCATACATCCACATCTGACCATCCTCCTGCTGTCAATTTCTTGGAGGCGCTCAATTAACCCTGCCATCTCCTTACACTACAGCATGTTATCTGTGCCTGCCGTCACATATGAATGCATGAAGCATTGGCCGAACCTTTCAGAACAATGCCCATCACTTGTAAAAATAGTTCTAGGAAATAAGTTACATATTTTGAGGAAATATGTGCATATTGATTTTAATGAACACCCCCACCCCCTCAAATGACATGGGTACCCAGATTTCAGTGTCATATTGTCTTCAGCAGGACAACATATCTAGTTAACTTAATTACTAAACATCTTAACAAAATCTCTCTTCTGAGCTGATCAATCAATCACACTTCTGAGCACCAGTCCACAAACGATTGAAGTCTCTCAATTTCCCCTCTAATATAAATAACTCCAAGGTCACCAAAGCTCACTATAAGTTATGCTTTGCTGTTAAGACGCTCTGATTGGTTGCTTAGTTCTGACTATGAAGACATTAATGAGGTAGTCACTGACACTTGAGTTCTTGAATTCTACACTAATGCACATCTTACAATACACTGTGCACACGTGAAAGCATGTTCATGAATCTGGCACATTGACATAGTGCATAAGCTCTCTCATTTAGAAATGAAGAAAATGTAGATTTCAGAAGTTATTAAGCATATTTAGCCCAATTTTAACATATTTCGTGCTTTAGCTGTACTTGTATAGGTTCATAGGTTGGTACTAGGCTATTGGCCCTAGGATTTATACAAGCCTAGCTATAACAATTCCTTTGCTATTTCTTCCCACAATATTTACTTCCTTGGGCTCCTGTCTAGCAGGGAGACTGACGTGATCCCACAGCAATTTTTAAAAGAACCAGAGGCTGACACAAACATTACAGAAATTATGATTTTGGTACTGAAAGCAATTCAATTAACAAGTCAGTGCTCCCAGATCACATAAAAAAACAGGTTTGTGCCCAGTGTATTTACTCAGTTAAGAAATGAACAGCATGAAATAAAAATTATATATGAAACTATATTAAGCTGCACAGGTACCCTAACTGAAGTGGTCTTACTGTAATACTTGAATTCCATCCTACATGTGTGAGTGGGTGCACGTATGTGGATCCATGTTATGCATATGTATGCATGTGTGTTTGTTTGTGACTGTTGTGGTGTATAACTATGCATCTATATATCTATAACTCATTACTTGTACAGACTAGATAACAGCAGTAATTGCTATGTTTGCTTAGAAGTTTAACAGGATGGCACTGATCCACCTATTATATTCACCTATTTTATGAGTTACTCATATAAAATAAAGCAATGTTATGCACTTGGATAACAAATTGCATGCATTTGAATACTAGTCTTCTAATGTATAATTAGGAAAAAACAGGAGCTAATGAAAATTATCGCAATTATACTGAAGAAAAACCAGAATACGGCATTAAAAAGCAGAGACTGTTGCTTAGTAATGCTTCAAAATAAGGTTTGTAACCTGGGTGCTTGATGCAATCACTATATAAATTTCATAACAACACAGTTGCTTGAATATAACAAAATAAAACAAGACAGCTGTGCAAATATTTCAGAGTTATGTGATACATATGAGAGACTGACTACAGAGAAAGTATTCTTCTCTGCTGTTGCCTGGTATGCAGGACATAAGAGTTCATCACCTAAAAAAATCTCGACTCCCACCTATTCTATCTGCAATTATGCATACAGATGAATGCATCAGTCATGACTTTTTGATGTGTCTAAGGGTAACGAAGGAGTAAAGCAGGAATGTATCTTTTTCACTCTTTCTTAATTTTTTAGAACATTTAGTGCTTTTAATTCTGTGGCAGGAAGAGAAACCATTCTTAAGTCAAAGCACAACTAAAGCTCATGAAATCTGTGACAGTATTCAAATTATTAAGGTTTATTTTTCAAATGACATACTGCTGAGTCATGTTTCATCCAAAACTTTGCACAATATAACTATTTCTGTTTAAGGCCTCAAAAAAAAGAAAGATTTTCTTTTCAAATAAACCCAGCAGTTTCTAATTTACATCCAAAACTTTGCACAATATAACTATTTCTGTTTAAGACCTCAACAAAAAAGAAGGACTTTCTTTTCAAATAAGCCTAGCAGTTTGTAATTTACAGTCAATCTCTCATTTTTATCTCATAAATCCC
Organism: Protopterus annectens; assembly: GCF_019279795.1. NCBI lineage: Eukaryota > Metazoa > Chordata > Ceratodontiformes > Protopteridae > Protopterus > Protopterus annectens. The sequence goes on from NC_056739.1 coordinate 826,606,449, forward strand.
TTCTTTGGGCAAAGAGAGTTCAGCACTTTATATAACAGGTTCATAGATAGGTATGAGGCTAGATGCCCTTGTGGGCCATTCTGAGTCTAGCTAATGTCCCTCAAGGGTGAGAATCAAACACTGTTCCTTGTGTCCGTGAAGTAAACATCTTACCTATTATGCTAACCTCCCACTTTCCTCAGCTCTGTTCTGTTTGAGGTTTAACAGGATAATCTTCCATCAATAAAAGTACTTTTCCTAAGACTCAAGAAATTCTGGAAATAATATTATTCGAGAAATTTACTTTCATAAATTATCCTGTACTTTCCTGGCATTCTAGCAGAAGGTGATCATTAATAATCCACCATGGTTATGTGTCATTTTACTGTGTAGTTTCTCTACATCAGATAAAACGGCATCTGTAAGTGGGCACACAGCTGCCTCACATTGCAGAGAGAGACACACAACAATGGCGCAGGTTTTATCATACAGTATGATTATTTTAAAACATGACATTTGTTTTTGGCAATAAAACAGTTACATAATAGCAATGCCACATAAAAGTTTTTTAGATAAATAATAACTTTGCATACTGGGAGGGGGTTCTTGTTTAGTTATTCAGGCTATACTCCATGACCAGATAATATCCCCAGTGTGAATAAACTGTCCACTTCCTGACATTATGGGCTGCTTAATTATGCATGAGATATAACTTCATGATATATCTTCAAAGCTATCATCTTATAGCACTTATGGAGACCTAGTAGGTCTGGCCCATAGTTTCCCCAACTAAATGGTATTTCTGTAAGCCTCCCACCGCCAACAGGCAGCCACTGGCATTGCACTACAGCTTCTAAATGTCAGCCATGCTCCCTGTTTACATTTTTGCAACCCACTAAGATTAATTTTGTGTTCCTTCCTGCATTACTACATAGAATCATTATTTTTAGTTTTATCTCTGCAGTTCATAAGTGCCCTTGAGCTTGCATAACTCATGCATGTCATTTTTGCACTTTTTAGGGGGATATTACAGGAGCTATGACCTTAATCACTTCAAGATGTTTTAAGGCTACATACAACTAGCTCCCATGAGTATAGAACAAAATTTATGAACCCAAAATTTTACAAACAAAATCTAGTTTCACAAGCTAATGCACAATCAGCTACAAAATAATATCACTTGGTATAAAACCAGACACACAGCTGGATGATTTAGGATTAATCAGAAATTTTGTGCATGGAAGGCTGTCCTAACTGGCTCACCTCTTCCTTTTGGCAATGCCCACTCATTTATTTTAATAAATGACAAGCCTGGCTGGACCCTGCACAACTCTAATTGTGTGTGTGTGTGTGTGTGTGTGTGTGTGTGTGTGTGTGTGTGTGTGTGTGTGTGTGTGTGTGTGTGTTTTTAAATATTACAAATTATGGTTGTTATTTGAGTTCTTTTGAACCTCCCTCTCTCGGTCTCCCCAGAAAGCAAATGTTAAATGCAATATTCCACAGAATAAATTGAATGTTACTGGCTAGTTTGACTCAGTAATATAAACAGATAATATTCACCCTGTCATTTTGGCTTAAATTTCAGAATGGTATTAATTTCATGCTTCTTTATTTACTTCACTACCATGGATAAATTTTCCAAAAAATCGTATATCTTATCTATGTACTGTCTTCAGCCCTTCATATTATGTGTTCTTATTTTTATCAACCTGTATTCTACTGTCATTTGTGTGTAATGAATCCAGTTTTATGCATTCAAATGGCCATACCTCGTAATATTGACAGGAGGCTAAATTTTATTGCACTGGACATACTATTTAGCAGATGTGTGTAGTTTTTATTTGTTTGTTTTATATTTTCATAAGTAGATGGTTTATTTAGTATTTTTACATGGGAAAAACGGGAGCATAAAATAAGCAAATGGCTCAATCACAAAGTATACCCTTCAGAGTTAATGGGATGTGAACTCACAACTTCCATTTCAAAGACAAGGGCTTTACAACATATGCTATATCGATGGTGTTATACTGTGCTATACAGCCTCTCTAGAGAAGTGAAGAGAGAGAGAGAGAGAGAGAGTGTGTGTGTGTGTGTGTGTGTGTGTGTGTGTGTGTGTGTGTGTGTGTGTGTGTGTGTGTGTGTGTGCATGCCTGCGCTCGTTTGTGTTTACATAAAAAGGTACATAGATACACAGCAAATATGTATCTCAGTCTGATAACAATTAAGTAAAGCATATCAAACAGCATGTATTCAGAAGGTGAGGGAGATAAGAACACACTGAAAAAAAAAGGTATGCTGAGAAAATGCAGAACTCATAGAGGTATGTCTACTCTTTAGCAAAGAACCTCATATCCTGTTACTATGTATGAGAAACATTAACTTTAGAGCAAATATTGCCAACAGCCTGGCAAATAGTTGAGGACACTTAAAAGTTTTTATATACAGATATTACTGAATATAACATGGTTAATATCCCTATCTGTTTACCAATATGTAATTCCACACTTTGTAATGAATTATTACTGCCCTTTTGCAAAGAGGTATTATATTAATGTCAAACTTCAGATTTGTTAATGATACAATACATTTTAATTTGTCAGCAAGAGGT